>NW_027527957.1:4771880-4799201 GCF_008692635.1 Crocuta crocuta
CCTTTTTTTTTTTTTTTTTTTTTTTTTTTTTTTTTGCCTTTTAGTAAAACATACTGAGAGAATCCAGGGATTAGCATGTGAAAAACTGGGGGATCTTCCTTCTGTCTACCACAATAATATGTTTCCATTTGTTTTAGAAAACAAAATACTGCAACATATTTGGTTGTATAAAAGAATGCTACTTGAAAACTAAGAAGTTACTTTAAAAACTAGGAAAATTGGGGTGCCTGAATGGCTCAGTCAGTTAAGAGTCCAACTTCAGTTAAAGGTCATGATCTCACGCTTGGTGGGTTCCAGCTCCGCATCGGGGTCTGTGCTGACAGCCTGGAGCCTGTTTCAGATTCTGTGTCTCCCTCTTTCTCCGACCCTCCCCTGCTCATGCTGTCTCTCTTTCTCTCAGAAATAAATAAAACATTTAAATTTTTTAAAAAAATTAGCTATGAAACCTATGAAGAGGAATGTGGGTTTCTAAGGGGAGAAGATAGATACTTTTCAGTATTTATCCTTTGATATTTTGAATGTATATGTGTGTATATACATATACATGCACATATTTTGAATATAAACATACATATTCAAAATATTACCAAAAAAGCATGAAATCACTTATTCAGAAATTACAAAAATAAATAAATAAACAGCATTTTTGTTGTGGTAAAAATTAAGCTCATTGCCACATATCTGGAAGTATAGGAGTATAATGCCTACTATGAAAAATTATCATATGAAGAAAAGCTTTTAAAACTTTTTCCGTTATTCAGATCATGTTAATAATTGCTACAAAAAAGGTTGTTTAGTCAAAGACTTTACAGAGGAACTAGCCCATTGTGCAGTGTAATATTTAACAATGAAGATAGATTAAATTGAAAATAGAAACAATTCAAAAGGGAGTTAAAAAAAACATTTTAACAGAAGAAAAAAGGGAGGGTGATGCTTTTACAGTAGAAGTGATATCTTTAGATTTAAAAAAAAGTGTGTACATATATGTTTTTCTCCAAAATATGAGTAAAGGTATAAAAGTTAGAAGAAAACTCATATAATAGAGGAGTCACTTTGGGGTGTCTCTCATTGAAGTGGGAGAAAGTTTGTTGTCAGAAACCTCATCTTATTTAAGACTTCAAAAAATTACTTTACATCAGTTAAATAACTCAAAAAATTATTTTACATCAGTTGAATAACTCAAAAGAGGGTAAAATATCTGTAAATATGTGGCTGACACTTGATTCTAGCAGACTTTTTAGATTTATCTGAATAAAACCTCTGTAAGACCTTTTCTTTGTGGGAAGAGTAAAATGACCAGCATGGTCAATGAAGTAATTTTCCTTTCTTTAAAAGGAGAGATGAAGAATATTTGAATAGAAAGAAACTAAGATTATTTAACGTTAATGAATAGAAGTTTTTCTCTTTTCAGATAAGAATTTTTTGTCTTCAAAGTTGTCTTCCCAGAAGCACAGGATGAATAAGTGAGCATATGAGAGAAGGTCCACTAAACACATTAATAGTGCAGAGAATACAAGTGAACCACAGAGTAAACACAGAAACCCCTAAGACAGCAGAGTGGATTTTTTTTTTTAATCAAGACTATATTTAAATAAGACTAAAACTCTGCTTTCATAATTTTTAAGGAAATACTGTATCAATTCTGTAACAGAAATGATCAATAAAGTACTCCTCATAATCCAAGAGGAAATACAGAAATAAATTAAAATTAATTGGAAAATTAAGACTTATTATCCTTTCTATGTACACGCAGTTTGTAAAAATTATAAAGGTAAAATATTCATAAAATTTAAGCTGTCAAAAATAAAGGATACAAAGTACTGCAAGTCCAGATATTAGGCCGATTAACCAATTCAATTATTGAAAACAATAGAGCTTAGAGAAACATATTTGAAAATATTAGAGAAAGACACAAAAAATTAGAAAATCAAATGAGATATACAGAGAACATATGTGCTTTTGAATTAGTGTATATAGCAATAGATGAGATGAAACTGAAAAAAAATGCACACATTTTGAAGAGGATTTTCTGTTTCCTTAAAAACCCGTATGTGGTTGTCCCAGAGGATTGGTATGTGATGGACAGAAAGGTGTCAAAATGGATGCATAAAGTAGATAAACATACACTGGCAAAGTCGTGTAAACCAATAAGTATGGTTACACAAAATAGGAAATAACAGAATTGGCTCCTAGACAAAGTCTCCTTTGTCTCAAAGATTACATATTTCGTTTAGGAGAGGAAGATTCAACAATTTGACTTTGCTACTTTTGTGAGAGTTTTATGCTCTTCCTCTAGCACTTTTAAAAGCTCTTCTGAGAATTCTACACGGCTAAGACTGCATAGCTTGCTTGCATCTGGGGACAAGGCCATGATATTGTTGAAAGTTTACCGTTATTCAAGCAAAGCCAAGGTCAATTTTCCTGTAATATCTTTCAGCCCAGGGTGATTTCAAGCCCTTCTAAAAGGTTGATCCCAGGAGTAAAGGAGGGAACTGTGTTGATAATTGGAAAGTTATCATTGGACTACAGGAGCCTAATTAAGCAGGTTCTGAGGTCAATTTTCTATTGTGTTACTTATATGTGACTGTCATTGAAGTCTGTAGACTTATCAATAGGCCCTTCTTTATGTAAATGGAGGAAACAGTGCTGGAAGGAGGAAACTAGTGTTATACATTAACATGGACACCTTCAATAAGCAGAAAGTGCAGGGTGCAACAAAGATGGCACAGTAGTAGGAGGGTGCTAGGCTTGTCTGGTCCTTTGAACACAGCTAGATACATATCAAATCATTCTGAGTACCGAAGAAATTGATCTGAGGATTGACAGAACAAACTGCCGAACTAAAGAAAAGAGACCACATTGTGGGAGGTAGGAGGCACAGACACATGATTTAGAGGAGAAACAGACCATGCGTGCTGTGGAGTGGAAGGAACTCCTCTCTGCAGAGAGAGAGGAGCGCACAGGAGATCATATAAAGAAAACATTTCCCCAAAGCCATCTACTGGGAAAATGAGAGAGGCTGATTTTCATGAGTTTTTATAATGAATACAGCTCAAAGACTAGAGTTAGAGGTCCTCAGTGTGGCTGGTGTGGAACCCTGAAACCCTGAAACACTGCAATGCTCCTGTGTAGAAAGTGGGCAGTAACCCTGGACCCAATCTGCACAATCTGAAGATCCCCTGGAATGTACTGGGAGAGACAGTTCCCCAATCTTGGAGGGCCTCTGGAAGAGGTGATATTGCCTTTGGGGGCGGGGGGTGGTGAGAAAACGAGCCCACGGGCACCATTTCCCTCCCTAACTTCTTACTATTAACTAACTTCAGTAAACAGAAAAGCACCAACACTGGTGACTTAACTGCTTACACCACGCCCCATCCCCCTATGCTCTGTTTATGCTGCTTTTCTTGAGCAAGTATGTCTGAGAACCAGCACAGAAGACCTCTATCCTAGAAGACTGGCAGAAACCCTCTACACACACTGTATCTACTGGCCATAGAGCTCTGCAAAACTTCACCTCTATGGGAAATAATATCAGGTCTCTTTTAACAAGTGAGCCAAAGCAAACCTAGTTAAAACTCATCACACTCTGGCCAATGTTCAAACATTCCCCACTGCAGCCAAGGAGAAACTCTGCAGAGGACTGATCTGAGGGAAACAGCAGCCAAATCACAGTAGCAGAGTGCACAAAGCATATATCAGAGACACTTCCTGAAGCACCAGGCCCTAAATAGTATGTGACTTCTTTTTCGTCAAGCTATTAATCTCAGGTGCAGGACACATAACAAGCTTTCCTAACCCAGACAAGAAGACAGAGACTTAGTCAAAAAGCCAAAACAGAGGAATTCATCACAAAAGAAAGGACAAGACTAGGTCACAGCCAACAATCTAATCTAAATAGATATAAGTAATATGTTTGATCCAGAATGTAAAGCAACAATCCTAAGTATACTTGCTGGACTTGAGAAAAGCATAGAAAACACCAGGGCATCCATTACCCCAGAGATAAAAGACCTGCAACTAGTCACAGTCAGGCTTAAATAAAAATCAAATAAGTTAGATTCAAAACTGATTGAATGTAACGGCCACAAGTATGAAACAAACAGAGGAACAAACAAGTGATATGGAAGATAAAACTATGGAAAACAATGAAGCTGAAAAAAGAAAGAAAGAGAAATGTAACATGTAGATTTATAGAATTCATTGACTTCATAAAGCATAATAATGTTCGTATCATTGGAGTTCCAGAAGAAAAAGAGAGAAGGGGGGGGCAGAAAATTTATTTGAGAAAATTATAGTGGAAAACTTCCCTAATCTGGGAAAGGAAATGGACATCCAAATCCAGGAGGCACAGAGAACGCCTGTCAAAATCAACAAAAGCAGGCCAGCATCAAGACATATCATAGTTAAATTTGAAAAATATAGAGATAAAAAAAATCTGAAAGCAGTAAGACAGAAGTCCCTAACTTACAAGGGAAGACAAATCAGGTTAGCAGATTTCTCCACAGAAACATGGCAGGCCAGAAGGGAGTGGCAGGATATATTCAATGTGCCCAATGAGAAAAACCTGCCGGCAAGAATACTATGCATAGTAAAAGGAGAGGCACACCTGGTGGCTCAATCAGTTAAGTCCGACTTTTGATTTTGGCTTAGGTCACCATTTCACAGTTATGAGTTTGAGCCCCATGTCAGGCTCTGTGCTGATAATGTGGATTATGCTATGGATTCTCTTTCTTCCTATCTCTCCTCTGCCTTTCCTCCATTCACACAGGCTCTCTCTCTCTCTCTCTCTCTCAAAATAAATAAATAAACTTAAAAAAAAAAAGAATAGAAGGAGAGAGAAAGAATTTCCCAAACAAAAGAAACCTAAAGGAGTTCATGAATATTAAATCGGCCCTGAAAGATATATTAAAGGACACTCCTTGAGTCATAAAGACCAAAAGCAACAAAGACTAGAAAGGAACAGAGAAAATCTCCAGAAACAATGGCAAAACAAGTTATTAAATGGCACTAAATTCACATCTATCAATAATCACTGAATGTCAATGGAGTAAAAACTCCCATCAAAAGACTTAGGGTGTCAGAATGGTTAAATAAACAAGACTCATCTATACGCTGCCTAAAATAATTTATTTTAGACCTAAAGACAGCTGAAGAATGAAAGTGAGGGATTATGGAAATATTTAGCATGCAAATAGATGTCAAAAGAAACCCTAGATAGCAATACTTATATCAATCTAGATTTTAAACCAAAGAATGTAATGACAGATGAAGAAAGGCACTATATCATAATAACAGGTTCTATCCAACAAGAAAATCTAACGATTATAAATATTTATGCCCCTAACTTGAAGCAACTAATATATAAAACAATTAATAACAAACATAAAAGAACTTATTGATAATACTACAATAATAGTAGGGGAATTTAATACCCCTCTTACATCAATGGACAGATGATGGAAGCAGATAATCAATTAAAAAAAAATAATGGTTTGACTGACACACTGGACCAGATGGACTTAACATATATATTCAGAACATTTCATCCCAAGGCTGTAGAATACACACTGTTTTTAAGTGCACATGGGGAATTCTCCAGATTAGATTACATGCTAGGTCACAAATCAGGCCTCAATAAATACAAAAAGATTGAGATAATACTTTGTGTATTTTCTGATGACAATTCTATGAAGCTTGAGGTCAACTACAAGATAAAATTTGGAAAGACCAAACACACATGCAGGTTAAACAACATGCTAGGAAAGAATGGATCAAGCAGGAAATCAAGGAAGATATTTTTAAAAAATACATGGAAACAAATGAAAATGAAAACATGAGGGGTATCTGTGTGGCTCAGTCGGTTAAGCATCCGACTTCAGCTCAGGCGATGATCTCACGGTTCGTGGGTTCAGCCCTGTGTCGGGCTCTGTGCTGACAGCTAGTTCAGAGCCTGAAGCATGTTTCAGATTGTATGTCTCCCTCTCTCTCTGAACTTCCCTGCCCATGGTGTCTCTCTCTCTCTCTCTCTCTCTCTCTCTCTCCCTCTCTCTCTCTCTGTCTCTCAGAAATAAATAAAACATTTAAAAAAATTTAAAAAATGAAAACATGATGTTTCAATACTTTTGGAATGCAGCAAAAGCAGTCATAAGAGGGAAGTATAGCATACAGGCCAATCCAAGAAGCAAGAAAAGTCTCAAATACACAACCTAGCCTTACACCTAAAGGAGCTAAGAAAAGTACAACAAATGAAGCCTAAAGCTAGTAGAAAAAAGAAATAATAAAGATTAGAGAATAAATGATAAAGAAATAAAAAACACAGTACAACAAATCATGAGAATTAATTTGAAAAAATTAATAAAATTGATATATCTTAGCCAGACTTATCAAAAAGAAAAGAGAAAGAACACAGGTAAATAAAATCACACAGGAAACAATAGATGTTGGCAAGGATACAGAGAAAAGGGAACTCTCTTACACTGTTGGTGGGAATGCAAACTGATGTAGCTCTGAAAAACAGTATGGAGGTTCCCCAAAAGGTTAAAATAGACCTACCCTATGATCCAGCAATTGCACTACTAGGTATTTACCCGAAGGATACAAAAATAGTGATTCAAGTGATACATGCACTGTGATGTTCATACCAGCATTGTCAAGAATACCTAAATTATGGAAAGAGCCCAATCGACTGATGAATGGATAAAGAAGAGGAGATAGATGATGATAGATAGGTAGATAGATAGATAGATAGATGATAGATAGATAGAAAGATAGATAGATAGATAGATAGATAGATAGATAGATAGATAGATAAAAGAGTTAAATATTGCTATTTCCAACAGTGTGGATGGAGGTAGAGTCCTATACTAAGTGAAATAAGCCAATCAGAGAAAGACAAGTATTCTATGATTTCACTTATATGTGAGATTTAAGAAAACAAAATGAACATAGGGTAAAAAAAGAGGTAGGCAAACTGTATACATTCTCTTAGCTATAGAGAACAAATTGAGGGTTACTGGAGGAGAGGTGGAAAGAAATGAGCTAAACGGATGATGAGTATTAAGGAGGGCACTTGTTATGATGAGCACTGGATGTTGTATATAAGTGATGAATCAATGAATTATACACCTGAAACTAATATTAGTACACTATATGTTAACTAATTATAATTTAAATAAAAACTTGAAGCTACAAAAATATCCTTAAAATAAATATTTGAAAATAAATAAATAAAAATTAAAGCCTAAATTTGCATGTGGAGTTCTTACTTTTTTAAGCTTTTGAGTAGTGATAGGGAAAGGAGTGCCCAAGTAAAAAGCAGCACACTAATTTTTAAAAGAACAAAGAATAGGGGCGTCCAGATTGCTCAGGTGGTTAAGTGACTAACTCTTGATTTTGGCTCGGGTTATGATCTCACAGTTTGTGAGATTGAGCCTTTGGTTGGGCTCTGCACTGACAGCGTGAAGCCTGCTTGGGATCCTCTCCCTCTCTTTCTGCCCCTCCCCCAGCTCTCNAAATAAATAAATAAATTTAAAAAATAAATAGAATGGTAAAATACATTGTAGTGTTTGAGGATGATGTGTGAGGATAGATTAAAGACATTTTTTTTAAGAAACCAGAAATTTGGCATGCCTGGGTGGTTCAATTTGTTAAGCATCCAACTCTGGATTTCAGCTCAGGTCATGGTCTCACCGTTTGTGAGTTCAAGGCCAGCATCTGGCTTGGAGCTGACAGCATGGAGGTGGCTTGGGATTCTCTCTCTGCCCCTCCTCTGCCTGTGAGGTTGCACATTCATGTGCTCTCTCTCAAAAAAAAATAAAAACCTTTAAAAATAACTCAGAAATTTAATATAGTAAAAAATCTAAATGAATATGATGATATTAAAATGGTTTTTCTATGCAAAATTAAAAAGGATGAGGGGTAAACAAGAAAGAAAAAAGCCAGGTACATAGATAGTGTGACGGGTTTTTCTCATTCTTGAGTTTTGCCTCTCTAGATGTTTTCTTTCATTCTTTCTGGATGGATTTGTTCAACAGAGACTGCATGCAGAAGAATTGGGATGCAAAAGGTAGAAGCTTCCTGCTGCTGCTAATGTCTGGTTCCCTCACTGTTCACTTCCATCATGGGTACAAACAATTCCTACATTCTCTTCCTGTTCTAACCGATGCAACACTATGGATTCCAGATATCAAGATATGTCTCTAGGTATCCTTTCTTTCAGAGATAAGGACAAAAATTTTTGATTTAGGATTTTCATTTTGATAATCATATAAAGTACATTAGAAGTCTGAGGTGCACAGTAAAAATCTATCTGGAGACAAAACAGTGCAGAATTAGTACTTGGATATGGTTTCAGCACAAGTATTTGTACTTATATTCATGAACTTTTGAGTGACAAATATACTATACTTTTCCTGGACAGCAAAGAAAGAACAAAAGCAGAAAATATATAGACATTGCTTCCATATCAAGTGAAAGCCAAATGATATAATGGCATATTAAATTATACAATAAAATGAAAATAACAAGATAAACAACAATAAAAACAGTTGACTTCTCGAAGGAAAAGAGCAGAAATCACAGTTTTAATTCTCAAAACTGTGGTTTTCTTTAAATATTTTAAGAACTTTTAATATTTTTTAATAATTTTCAAAAAGACTATAGGAACAGGCAATTAAAAATGAATGAACCTATTTTATACTTCAATGTGCCTTTTTCTTTAACACTTTGTCTTTTTACAAAAACATAAAATCATATGCTACCTGTAAACTATCTCATTATGCTATTTCCTTTCTCTTATCTTGTGTTTTCACAGTCAGATAAGCAAATTGGAGATAGAACTGCTAGTAGCAGAAAGATGGAAGCACATTGATTCTTATGTGGCTTTGAAATTTAACTCAGTGAGCCTGTCTCATATAAAATTTTTTATGAATAGAATTGTATATGTTCAGTTAATTGTATTTTAGTGATGCTAAATAGTTGGCACTATAACTGTATAAAATTAAGATGTTATATGATATACACAAATATGTAAACAAATCCTATAAAATCATTTAAATTTTTACTGAAAAGATAAAATGCATGTGAACTAAGTATATGAAAAAAAGGAACCACAAGGTAGAGAATAATTATTAAATGTTAAACCACTTGTCTGCCATCCTGGCCATAAGCTGGAAAATTGTCATGATGCACAAGCCCCATGTACGAACTTCCTTATTTCACTCACTCTCAGTTCTTTCCTATTATATATAGGTCAACACAAACTAACAGCTGCACTTGACAGTGCCCACATCGCTGCCACAGACTCACTTAGAAGCCAAAGTTCCCTCTACATTGTTTCTCATCCCTTGAAGGCTAAGAATCTTCTGATCAATTATCCTTCATTTGGTTGGTAGACAAGGATGTGAAGAGGAGTAAATGAAGCGTATAGTGCAATAGATTTTATTAGTCAAAACACATTCCATTGACTAGAACTATAAAAAGGTACCAAAGAATTACCTATGAGCATTAGAATTATAGTCTAGTCTCACCTAGGAGAAGAGGCGACAATATTTGGTGAAACCTTGGTCTTTGTCATTATTTTTCAAGCTTCTACTCCCACTGTGCTGAGTTGAGTGCTAATCGTCTCCTTGCATTTCTGTAGAGTTTTTACTACCCACACATATATCCCTAAAAATAAAAAGATGCTGAACTTTGTTCCCTAATACTGGATTATTCCTCTTCATGTTACATGTTGAGATTAATTTATGATGTCATATGGTACATTTGTTTCACTGTGGTATAGTATCCCATTGCATGAATATCACAGAGCATATTTCTAAGTATTCTACTGTTAATAGATATTTTGCTTGATTCCATGTTTGTTATCAGCAATAAATATTATTATCAAGAATAAATGTTATTTTTATATTTCTCCTCCTATAATGTAGGAGATACCTCAAGGTATGTAGTTAATGGTACAATTGGTTATGAGGCATGCACATGTTAACTTTGTTGGTTACCGAACTACTTTCAAAACTGTTGTGCTTCCATAGTGCATGAGCATTCATATTTCTCCATAGTCTCCCCAGTGTTTTATACTGCTGGACTTTATTTATTTTATTTTTTTAAAATAGTGACTCTAAAATCACATTGATTTTATATACTTGTTCAACAAATATTTGATGAGTGCTTACTCCATACCAAGTACTGTTGGCTTTTCAACATATTAATGACCAAAACAGCCCCAAAATCAATCAACTTTCATGGAGCTTACATTTTTATGGGAAAGGACAGAAAATAAACATAGATAAAATAAGGAATTACTATAGAAAAAAACATAAAATATAAGTGAAGAGAAGAAAAGAAGAGCCAAATTACTAGAGAGCATGGGTTTTAATTTTAAATAGTTTAGTCAGTGTAAGACCATTGAGGTGATAAATTTAAGGATAAATTTAAGGAGGCATGTAATTAATTTAGCTATATGGACATCTGGGACCAAAGCATTTTCCTGAACTGCATTCCTAAGTATATTCTCTCTCCCTCTCTTTTAATAATGACCATGGTTTTAAATAGTGATTCTTAATGTTTTATTACTTACATATTGTAACACAATTGGTTTTCATATATTGACCTTGTGTTCAGTGTAGTTACTAAATCCACTTATGAATCCTAATAGTAAGCATAAAATCATGTCATCCACAAAAAAAGTAATATTCTCCAGCATTTCTGATCCTTACACTCTCAAATAATAATGATTAAACTTGACAAAAGTGAACATTCTTGTTCCCAGACTCAGGGAGAGAGTCTTAAGTATTTCAGCATTAAGTGTGAAAATGGATAGCTCCTGTCTTTCCTTCTTCCCTCCCTTCTTTTCTTCCTTCCTTCCTTTTTAATAGGTATGTTTTATTATATTAGGGAAGTCTCTTTTTTATCTTCGTTTGATGAGAGGTTTTATTTATGTTTTTTCACAAATCTGTATTGATTTTATGAAATATTTTTCAACATTTATTAGATAACAGTGTAACGGATTCATTTTGCAAATGTATTAAAACAACATTGATTGATTTTTAAATATTAAAAAAATTTGCATTCCTTGAAAAGACCCATCTGAATCATAAAGAATTTTTTATACAATGTTATTTTTGATTGGTTAATATTTTAACTAGTTTTTATTCAATTCATGAGAATCATTTCCCAGTAATTTTCCTTGCAATGTCCTTGTCAAGTTGTGCTCTCAGGATTCAGCTGGACTTGCGAAAAATATTGAAAAATGTTCCTCTTTTTCCTTCACTGGAAGTTTGTTTAAAATTGAAAATCTTGGGATGCCTAGGAGGCTTAATTGGTGAAGCGTCAGACTTCATCTCAGGTCATGATCTCACAACTCAGGAGTTTGAGCCCCACATGGGGTTCTATGCTGACAGCTAAGAGCCCAGACCTGCTTCAAATTCTGTGTCTCCTTATCTCTTTGCCCCTTCTCCACTCATACTCTGTCTCTGTGTCTCTTTTAAAAATAAATAAACACTAAAATTGTTTTAAAATGATACTCTTTTATCTTTGGATTTTTGGAAGAATTTATAAGGGAATCCTGTGGCTTTTTTTTTTTTAAGTGGGAAGATTTAAAATAACATATTTGTTTTTTAAATGGTGTAAAATGATTCAAATGATTCAGATTTTGCCTCTGTCAGTTTTGGGAAGTTGTGTTTTTCAAAGAATTTCCTAATTTACATTAATAACTTCTTAGATTTATTAATATATATAGTCTCATCTTTCAAATATCTACAAATTTTGTCCTAAAATCATATTTTTATTCTTATTTGGTGATTTTTCTTTGCTTTTTCTTTTTCTTTTTTTATTTTTTGAAAAAATCCACTATATGTATTTATTCGTTAATGTTAACAAAATTTTGGCTTTTTTGTTTTTTTCTATTGAGCATGTGTTTTACATTTTATTGATTTATGCTTTTGTCTTCTTTAATTTGTTTTGTTTGTTTTTGGCTGTCTTTTTCTAGATTCATGAAATCTAAGTTTTGGTCATTGGTTCTAAGCATTTCTTCTTTTTTAACATATGAATTTAGAGCTACAACTATTGCTTTAGCTATATTATAAGATTTAAAATTTGTCATTTTTAAATAGTTCAAATACAAACTACAAATACAATACAAAACATTGTTGAGTTTCTATTGTACTACTTTTTCACCCTTTTGAGATCTTTAAAAGTGCTGTCTCATTTGCAAATATTTGAGAATTTACCAATTACCTCTCTGGTACTTATTCTTTTTTTTTTTTTTATGTTTATTTTTGAGAGAGAGAGACAGAACATGAGCAGGGGAGGGGCAGAGAGAGAGAGAGAGAGGGAGGGAATCAAGCAGCATTCAGGCTCTGAGCTGTTAGTACAGAGTCAGATGCAAGGCTTAAACTCATAAACCGTGAGATCATGACCTGAGCAGAAGTTAGATGCTTAACTGACTGAGCCACCCAGGTGTTCCTCTTGGGTACTTATTCTTGTGTTAATTACACTATAATAAGTGGACATAATTCTTTATATTTGTTGTTTTCAAACGTACTGTGAGTTTTTATGTCCCAACATCTGTTTACTTTAGTTAAGCATCCCCTGTAAACTTAAAAAGAGTACGTTGGGGTGCCTGGGTGTCTCAGTCGGTTGAGCATCCGACTTTGACTCAGGTCATGATCTCATGGGTTATGAGTTCGAGCCCCCGGTAGGGCTCTGTGCTGACAGCCAGCTCACAGCCTGGAGCCTGCTTTGGATTCTAGGTCTCCCTGAATGGGATTATTTTTTCCCTTTAGTTCTATTAATTTTTGTTTTATATTTAAAAATCACATTGTATGCATAAATTCAAATTGAACTTTTTTTATGAATGAAGGAAAACAGGAAACAAGTATAAATATTTGGGATGGAGTTGGCAAACTATGGAAGATCACGTGGGTAATTGGACAAATTATATTTTACTAGGAGTGAAATAAGTCCTATTGAGGGTTTTGACCAGAAGAGTGACATAATCACTGATCACTCTGACCTCCATGTGGGAAACAAACTGTAATAGAACAAGAAGAGCATCAGGGCAATCATTTACTACAATTTTTTTTAATCTAGTGAGAGATGAGGATGGCTCATGAATATGAGAGAAGTAATTGAATTCTGTATATATTTTTAGAGTAGAAACAAGAAGATATCCTAATGGATTTGGGGTGGCAGGGGTGGGGAGGAAGAAGTGAGATAAAGAAAGAAGTCAAAACAACTTCCAATTTTTTGACTTCAGAAATTGGAGAATAGCATCATCTGGTGAGGAAGGATTCATATGTGATGGTAATGGTAAAGCATGTAATTAAATGCATCGCCACAAATCTGCCTAACTAAAGAAAACGTAGTGCTTGTATAATTTTAAAAGTTATTCTCTCATGAAGAGACACTCCATATTCTTAGGGTTTTAAATGATCAACACAGGTGGAAAAAAAAGAAAGGAAATGAACTCATAGTATGGTTTTAATACATTACAGATGTAAAGGTTTTGTTTTGTTTTGTTTTGTTTGTAAATTAAATAAGGTAGATGTCATTCAATAATTGGAAAGGCGAACAAGTCAACTCTCAGGGATTCTGGGTTTTCAGACTTTTCCAGTAATTCATTTAAGCATAAACGACAGAGTACAAGAGATGTTATACTTAGTTTTATTTGCATCCTTTATAAACTTTATTATGCATTCTATCAATTAAGATAATCATGAATTTTATTTCTGTCAAGCCATCACACTTAGTTTAAATTTAACTTCATATACTTAGCATAATGCCAAATGACTACAAATGACACCTTCCCCTAATTTGAAGAAGATGCATTTTATTTCCTGCTGAGGTTTAACAGTATCTACTCTCCCCCTCTTTTTTTTTTTTTTTTTAATTCCTAGAATGTTATATAATGGATTGTAATTTGATACACTTCTTTGGGCTAAATTGCTCTATTTCCATTAAGACAAAAGCCTCCTCTGGGTCACCAACTAATTATCCATTCCTTTGTGTCCAGTCCCAAATGAAGCTTGAGATCCTCTGCAAATTATTTATATAATTTTCAAAGACATACACATAATGAAAGGCATTTTAACACTGATAATAGTTAGAGAACTTTTCTAATGAAAAAAATCCTTCTATGTAATGATAGGATCAAAATTTTACTCCCTGCTGTTTTTTCATTGTCTGCTAAAAGTGCCCTCTCAAGAAGAAAAAGAAAAAAAAAATAAATTGGAAAAGATAAATAAAAGTAAAAATCTTTACAAATGAATGTGGTATGTTATCATTGAAACTCTACTCTTTCTACTCTACTGTTTAATTCTAATAAAACTGTCCTTATTGAGAAATGAAAAATTTCTATCACCTAAACGTATACATTCGAGTGAATTATATTTCACTTCTGCTTTCACAGACTGACCTAAACCCTTCATTGGTGAAATGAAAGTTAAAATACAAATGCTTCTATTAAATTTATAGAGTGTCATGTGTCAATTGTATCTTAATAAACTAGAAATAATTATGTTTCTTAACTTGAAACTACTCTTTACCCATAGTCCAACTATTCCTTTTATAACAAAGTGGTATAGCAGAGGCAAAATTAAAAAAAAAATAGTTAATGCTTAATCTTCCAATCAAAGGGTAAATACTTGAGTTATACTATCAAAATAAATCCTGTGATGTCACCTTTAATTTTAAAGGGATATGCCAGAAATAGAATTAAATAACATTAATAAAAATTGTTATACAATTCTGTTGTTAGAGTAGGAGAAGTAGTAAACTCTAAAACATAACTGCATATTTTTGTAAATGAGATTTTTTCACTAATATTTTGAGAATATTTGTGTTTTTATATTTTGCTTAGAATTTAATATTTATGAAAATCAATTTTCTGTTAAATTAAAAAAAGAACGAGATGATGTTCCTAGTACACAGTACACCCAATGAAAAATCGAGTGAATAGACCTAGATACCAGTTGGAGTCTGAGCTAACACAAGTTTACCCTTGATTTCGTATACATATGTTACAGAAACTGGTCTGGATCACGCAGCAGAAGAACCAAGTGGCACTCGGAGATATTGGAAGGCAGGAGGTTTATTTTACACCAGCAGGCTCAGAGGAGATCCCTCTCCAGAGGTCTGAATCCCAAGAGTAAGCAAAGGGAACAATAGTCTGTTACTTCTGCCTTCCTCATTAGTCCTAATTTGGCTCCACACCCATGCAAGCAGGGTGGGAAGAAGAACCTGGAAGGGAGTCTTCAGTCAGGGACAGGAATTTCCCTATCAGTCCTGTTGGCCATTTTGTAACAGATTTTTCCCTATCACATATAACTAAGATTAAAAAATAATGCATAGTAATAGATGATAAGTAAAATATTGTATGTGCTTTATAAAATTCTTAAAAAATTTGAATTCTTTACAAGTATGGCAAGGTATAATGAGTCAAAATTTTAGCACGGTATTTCATGCTGCAGTGTTTTTGTAACCAAATATCTAACTATTTATAAGGTGTTGGGTTGATACAGTTAGATATTTGGTTACAAAAATACTGCAGCATGAAGAGATGTAGAAGAGATATTACAGTATGAGAAGAGACATAATACTGTAATATCTCTTCTACATGGATGTGGTTGCCCTTTAGATATAGTTTGAACACTATCTTATCCTTGAAGCTTGTTTTTATTTGCCCCTCATTACAGACATGAATAATTACTCTTTCTAGAAGGTTGTTGGTTTATTAATGGTGACTTACTTATCTGTAGCCTGAGATTTGCACAAATTTTTGACTGATGGTGGCCCATTGCTTGGGTTCCAAAAGATGTAACACAAATGTAGCCATCGAATGAAAGGCTATGCACTATCGATGCAGGTTTGAAGTGATGGAGCTGGGAGAGTCCAGAGCTGTTGGCCAAGAAAAATTCTTGAGACATCTTTGGTATAAAAAAAGGCGATTTTATTAAAGAATGGGGACAGAACCCAAGGGCAAAAAGAGCCTCACCCTCATGGGGTTTGTGAGGAGGGTGGTAAAGGCAAGATGAAGGCCTCCAAAAGGAGTTTCATATGCTAAAGATGACTCAAAAGACACAGGAGGCATAGTCATTGTCAAGCTAAGGTTGTTGTCCCCTCTAGCAAAGCATTACTATTAAGGCAGTAGGGAGTTCCTTGAAAAACGTTCTACTCTGCCTGTCTCAAGAAGTTGTCAATGGACTACAGGCTATAAAGAAATTTAATTTCATCTACCATTTCCTTCTTCCCTTTGCTCCCCACATCACTCTGGAGGGGAGGGTGACACTAGGGCTTTAGGAAATTTGAGTCTATGGGTTTCTGGAGGTTAAGCTACTGTTAAGATTGTCTTCTTCTTATAATTTACTAAGACATTTGTACAATGATGGAAATTCAAGTCCTGCATGATTGAGATATCTATCATTTAACCATTTGTTTTTCCCTTTCCTTCTTTCTCCTTCTCCGGCAGCCAGGAGTGCCTGAGGAATGGCACACATATCTCACCTGGGGTGGGGGAGGTTTGTGAGGTGTTAGCTCGTGCGTTGCCTTCAGCTTGCCTTTGGCTCCCTCATCATTATCATGAGTTTATAGCTCTATGTGACCCATCTTGATAATGTGTCAATACATGCCACAAGAGAAAGAAGTAATGTTCAGTGACCAACATGCTCCAAAGAAGTCCAATTGATAATTGTTATTTCTAAATTGTGAGAGAAGTATTTTCAGGCACAGCGAGGAAAAGGGACTGTATTTATTCACATTGAAACCTGAAAGAAGTGACAGTGAATCATTTTTATCACCTTGTCATGTTGGAAGTGACTATATGGGTAGCTTCTCTGAGAAGTCACAGACCTCTTCTAATCTAGTAAGGAGTTTATCCCATTAGCCTCAGTGTCATCTGGCCTCTTGAATTCTTTACTATAGATTTCTAATATCTCTTCGTCTCCCTAAGACTGTGGAAAATGAGTTGGAGAAAAACCAAGACTATAGAAAATATCTACTTGCTCTTCCATGATTTCTTTGTTTTATGACTCGATAAGGGACTAGTTTTGAGTTTTATGTTCCTTTAAATGATACAATTCTTCTTCCCCAAGCAGAAAAATGTATGCCCCAGTCATTATAAATTGAGAAGATATATTCTACACATGATGAAGAAATCTTACAGTCCTCTAACTTGGTTTCTATATGACAGGTATTTTATAAGAAATCACTTTGTAGTAAAATCAGCTTTAAATCCTATTGTGTTGGGAGGCACTCCTACTTGGAACATCAGCAACTTAACATCAAATACTTTTATCTCTATTACTTTTATATAAAAATCTTAATCACATCCTCCACAAAAGTTTGTGGCAGCTGGATTTCTCAGATTGGCAGGAGGTGAATAATGTAAAATAAATTAAAAAAAAAAAAGAACTCGTAGGTATTTTTAAAAATAGTATTACTTGTGGTATGCTTATTTAGTAATAACATATTCTTAAGCAGATTTATTTAACTTTTAGAGTTAACATATTAATTTTTTGGCATATACAAAGGAAATTTATTAACAGAAAACAACAATTTGAACAGTCTGCATCACAGTTAACAATACTAACCCCTTTCCCGAGGGTGCTGTCAAGAATGTCAGTGACACTTTCAATTCACCAGTCTTTGTTCCATGGGTGAAGGCTCTGAAGGTTGAATGGGCCCAGGGTCCGAGCTGTTGGTCTTATTTCCTCCTGTGACCTGGAGTCGGTGTGGACAGCAGTGATGCCCAGGTGCTTGCACCTCTGGACCTCGCCTCAGCAGCTAATGTGGTGATATATGGTGAAGATTTAACTCAGTCTGCATTCACCTTCCTCCGACCAGTTACAGCAGATGGCTTCCTTCCAAAAACATAGTGACATGGACAAAACTATCATTGAAGGTTGCAAAACTGTGGCAGACACCAAATATAATCTCTTCCCCAACCACCTGAAGTCCAAGGCTGATTATTTTTCTCCGTTTTTCTTTGAGAGGCCAGTTTTGTGGTTGTCTCCAGACCAGAAAGGATATAAACAAGGAAATAAATAAGTAAATAAATTCGTGTGTGCAGGTGTGTGTGCATGTGTGTGTTAAAAATGAAATTAGAGCCATGATAGTTTTGTTTTCAAATTCTGTTACAGTGGAACAATAGTAGGCTTATAGAAGACTAATTTTTCCATGAAAGGGATTTGTGTTCAAAATAACCTCCAAAGACTAAAGGAGCTTAAGATCAAATAAAATAAGCCAACAAGGCCAGCTAGATTAGAAATGGTATTTTAAGGGATTTATAGACAGAAGCTTGTCTTGGGTGGCAGCAAGCTGAGGAAATCTCTGGCATCCCACTTTCTCTAAAACCTGGTTTTATAGCCTCAAGGGCTGGGCAGCCAAGGGCAGAAGTCCCCTAGGAAATGCTAGAGAATCATAGCCATCAAGGACAAGTATGCACCCCAGGCTATACTTAAGGGTGTGGTTAAATAAGAAGAAAGAATGGTGGTGGTGGTAGAGGCTGTGCTGAAGAAGGCTTCAGGTCATAGAGCGGTCATCATGGCAATTTTTTCCAATATGGCATTAGTGTGTGTCACAAACTATTCCATGCATGCAGAAGCTTTTGCTGCATCAGGTTACGTCAAGAATTTGGAACTCATACAATTTTCTTTCATAAAAAAAACCCAAAAACTATGGGCATCACAAAGAGCTTAGACAATATAAGAATGCAGTACAGTTGAGGTCCATAGAAAGTTAATCTTTAGCCAATATTTATCTGGGTGCCTCAGTCCATTAAGCTTCTGACTTCAGCTCAGGTCAAGATCTCAGGGCGTGAATTTGAGCCCTGCTCTGGCTCTGGGCTGTCAGCAGCCTGGAGCCTGCTTCAGATTCTGTGTCTCCCTCTCTCTCTGACCCTCCCCTGCTCACACCGTTTCTCTCTCTCTCTCTCTCTTTCTCTCTCTTTCTCAGAAATAAATAAAACATTAAAAAATTTTAAAAAAAAGATTATTCTAATCACTAAATAATCTTAAGAAATAGAAGACAGATATTGATATATTAAGTAATATTATATAGTGATGATCATTCTCAATACATACATATATGAAATCATTATATTGTACACCTTAAACTAACATCATGTTATATATCAACTATATCTCAATAAAGTTGGAAAAAGAAAGAAATATTACAGCTATTGCTGGAAATTCAGAACAGGATTGTAATAGTTGTACTTACATAAAACTCATGACCTGACCTCATCATTTGAGTCATTCATGTCCAACCACCCTTCCCTTTGACAGTGTCCTTGGTGTCTCCTTTGAAGTAGTGTTACAAATCAAATCCCAAAGAGACACTAACATTTAAAAACTGAAATTTCCTAAACAGAAACTTTGTCCTCACACTTGGGTTCTGTTTTCCATGTGTTGTGACATCTAATAGTTTTATTTACTTATTTATTTTTCTGATTGAAGGGATATATATTGCAGAAACAACCAAAAAGAAAAGCAAAAGAGAACTTGTATTGCCTCCATGCAGCTGACTTTCAGGTGAAAGAAAACAGAAGGAGCTTGAAATGTAAACCAGAATTTTGCTTTTCAAACTCATGAATTATATTCGATGCTCCATTTTCCCAGAGTAAGTGAAATCACAGAGAGATTCCATGAGTGTTACACTATTAGATTTCTCTTCACATGGAAAGAAATTAAGAATGGTAGAATGTTTACCTTTTAATATTCTCCTATGTCTATTCTCTTAACCTCACTAGTCTTAAGTTTTAAGACTACAGTGAACTAAGAAAGTCGCTGTTTCAAGGCACTAGATTAGCCACTTAATGCAGTTTCTTTGTACTTTTGCAGGACTAATTTCTTAATAGTTGCTACTGCTTCTTTTGGGCCCACAAGATAATGGATTATGACAGAACAGTGAATTAATTAAATTTATCTTGAAAGTACCCTTTATCAAGTTCCTAGTTTTACTCTGTATTCTTTTTTTTTTAATTAATTTATTTTGAGAGAGAGAGAGCGAGTGTGGGAGGGGCTGAGTCAGGGAGAGGGGAAGAGAGAGAATCCCAAGCAGGTTCCACACTGTCAATGTGGAGCCCAATGTTGTGCTCAAACTCACAAACCATGAGATCATTACCTGAACCGAAACCAAGAGTCAGATGAGTAACTGATTGAGCCACCCAGGGATCCCTACTTTATATTCTATTTCCACTTCCAAACTGGGTCCATCTTGAAGTCTACCATCACCTGCAAGGAGTATTGTACTGTAATTAAATGGCATCACAATACCCCAAGTATAAAACATAAAGATTTTCCAATAGTAATGCTAAATGTGTCAAAATGCCCCTAATTAGGAGGAATCCTTCTCATTATAAAATATCTAAAGATATATATTAAAACACAAATGTTAAAGCNATACTATATTATTGTAATTATTATAATTATTATAATTAGTGTTATATTCTACTCAGTCTCAGTCAGATGCCAAGACTGGGCTACACTCTCTTGAGGCAGGAATAACCTGTGTATAGTCTCATTCACTAGATTATTATAACCCCCTTTGTAGCCCCTATAAACATAAATATAGTTCCATAGTGCTTGTGAACCTCATTTTTATAGAGTGCACAGAGTTAATATTATCACAGTTATGGATCTCTAGCTAATTTAGAATCATCCTATCCCATTTCCAGAGCTGTGACTTGAGACAAAATTGTGATCCTAGAACACAGTTTCTAATATTGCCATAGCACCATATTAAAAACAACCATATATGCAGGATGGAGAGTAGGCAAGAAAAATCCTGGTTTTTGTTTCACCAGTATTAGAATCAATACCATATACCAGCTGAGAACCATCTAGAACTTACAAACTTAAACTCATTTGTGAAATATCTTCCCTCAAAAGATTAATTGTGACATGATTTATTTACCATTCGTAGGAGAGTATCCAACTATGCATACATCCTTTCTCTTGAAAAAGGATATTAAAACAGCGGTGCCTGCGTGCAAAATTTAGAGATCTTCAGTTGTGGTAGTTCCATTCAACATATCTTATTTGAGGTATATTTCTTTTCCTTCCAACATATTCAAAACATATTAATATTCATTACTCTGAAACAGTGTGTTTCTGGCACCCTTGGATTAGTAAACTGAACATGTATTGGATTTGATTACACGGAGCCTACACTATTTTGGGAGATGTATTTGAACTGAATCACAGTGACTATATCTGTCTGTTGCCACTCAGTATAAAATTCCTTAAACCTAATAAATCTGTCTTCTAAAAAAAAGATTCAACCTTCACATATTAATAGCAGAAATAGAGCCCACTTAAAACTCTGATAGGTGATGACTCATGTGTGTACACACAGATTACATGAGTTCACATCTCTCTCTCATTTCCAACCATACAACTGCCTTGACCTGGAATGGAAAAAGGAAATTGGAACAATTAATCAAAAGTGGCCTATGTAGACTTAAATCTATTGTTTTAAATGTTTGTTTATTTATTTATTTTGAGAGAGAGTGTGTATGAGCAGGGGAGGAACAGAGAGAGATAGGGAGAGAGACAGAATCTCAAGCAAGGATTCTCTCTCTGTGCTCACAGCGCGGGAGCCGAACATGTGGAGGCTCGACCTCACAAACCATGAGATCAGGACTTGAGTCAACACCAAGAGTGAGACACTTAATGGACTGAGCCACCCAGGCGCCTATGACTTGAATCTAAAATTTAAAGGGAGAGCTTCACCAGTACTGCAAAGCACAAACTAAACTCCCTTTAAAGTAACATATGTCTTTCTGCCTCTTAATGTCTAGAAAACAATATTTGAACTTCTGTTTTGTTATACTTGAGTCTTTGCTTCCTTGATGCCTGCCTAGGTAACGTTACTCCCAATATAGAAAGGCCTATTCATTTTTGAGAAAATGCAGCATAAGCCACGATGACTCACTAAGGTCATAACACTGCATAACCTCTAGCATAAAGCTTCCTGCTCAAGCTGCAGCAAACTATAAATTCCAGCTCTATAATTCAATACAAACACCTGCAAGCTGCTAAATTCACAATACCAGGCCCACTAGCAAAACGCCAAAGCTGAAGCCATCTAACTTGAATGTACAAAAGCCTCAGTTGGTCTATATGTATCTTTTTCCCTGAAGTTTTACTCCTTGCCTTTTCTCAAAGTCAAAGCCTCGTCTCACATAAATTGAATTTGTCTCCCAAAACCACAGCCTCCCAATGCTTTCTTCCCATTCTCATGCGTGCACACATACACAGCCAGGAGGGCCAACCTCTTACATTGCAGGTCTTCAAAGAACAGGTGAGAATGTGTTTTCTGCAAGTAGCTTCCTTCCCAATAAAAAATAAGGCTAGTGGGCTGATTAACACAAACCAAGTTTCTTACCAATCAGATACATAGATTAATCTCTAAAGAAAGTGACTGAGAAAAGCAGTAAAAAGAAGTCAAGAGCATTATGTGAATTGATACTTTCCATATAAAAAAATTAAAAGAGGTTTTATGGGACAAATGACATCTTATTGTAACTTTAATTTTAATTTATAGATTACTAGATACGTTGATCTTTTTTTTTCACCTAAAAACAATAATTCTTTTTTGTGAATTATTTTTCCATGTTCCTGAAAAATGTTTTTCATCAATATGTACTGTCAATTTTATACAAAATTAAACATTTGTTACAAATGTCCTAGAATTAAACTGTGGTTTGATAAAATCTGATCTAAAAATCCCATAATTGAAATCGCATATAATCGGGGCGCCTGGGTGGCTTAGTCGGTTAAGCGTCCGACTTTCGCTTAGGTCATGATCTCACGGTTCGTGGGTTCGGGCCCGCGTCGGGCTCTGTGCTGACTGCCAGCTCAGAGCCTGGAGCCTGTTTCAGTCTGTGACTCCCTCTCTCTCTGACCCTCCCCTGCTCACGCTGTCTCTCTCTCTCTCTCTCTCTCCTGGAAATAAATAAAACATTAAAAAAAAAAAAGAAATCGCATATAGTCTATAAAAATATGAAAATATGAGCATTATTGGTTAGGTTATGGTTCTGGCTTTTGGAACAAGGGCCAAAATAATAAGAGCTTAAACAATGTAAAACGTCATACCAGCCAGTGGGAAGCGAAAGAAAGGAAAATATAGTTCTTGTTTCCTGGGTACAAGCTGTAAGTTGCAAACATAATGTCTGCTTCTGCATCAGTGGTGCAGTCACAAGGCCATTTCTAATTTAATGGAATCCAGAAAAGCTATACTTTAGCTGAACAGACATGCAGCGAACTCTTCTATGATTCCAGATCAGGGATTAGCCAACATTATCTCTAAAGGGACAGAGAATAAATATTTGAAGTTTTGGAGATAATATGATCTCTGCTGCAACTATATAACTATAGTATTATATAGCACAAAAGAATGGTAAACAACATGTAAATGAACAAGAGTTTCTGTTTCATCCAAATGATTTAATTTATGGACAGCAGTGTTTTAATTTCAGTGAAGTTATCATTTTCACATTATGAAATCATCATTTTTCAATATTGTTCAACTATTGAGCACAAACACTGGTTGTGGGACTGGATTTGGCCCCCTGGCGGTAGTTTTCAAGCTCTACTCAACATGGCAGAAAGACACATGCTATAATCTTACTGCTCTTTGGAACAGTACTATTCAAAGTGTGGTTAGAAGACCAGCCCCATTGAAGTTACCTGGGGCTTATTAAAAATGCAATTTTCAAGCTCTTCCCAGACTTGCTGAATCAGAATCTCTGGGGTTTCTTAGGGATCTGTTTTAACAAGCTTTTCAGATGATGGAGGGCGTAAGACATCACAGGTTGTTGAAACTCACACCCCCAAATGCTGATTTTATAGGCATGAAGTAAAGGCTAATCATTTGCATTTCTAAGATGCTCTCTTAGATGTTGATGGTGCTGGTTTGTGGACTGCACTTAAGGATGCACGACTCTGGAGCAGGTGAGGGCAGGCTATGACAGGCCAAATCCGGCCAGCTTCCTGTTTTTAAAAATAAAATTTTATTGAAACATAGCCACCCATTCCCTAAAGTATTATTTATGGCTACTGTGTACTATATGGCAGAGCTGAGTAGTTGTGAGCTCACTGAGGTCCACATAGCCTAAACTGCTTACTCTCTGTCCCTTTATAGAAAGTTTGTCACATCTTCTTGAGGAGGACAATTTTTCTTTTCTTTTCTTGAATTTGTTCATTTCAAGTTGTGTTTAATAAGTTGAAATCTGTTTTTGTTAAAAGGGGAACAAGACAAATCAATTAAAGTAATTGCAGTTAAATAAAGCAATGTTTATGTCCTTAATGTGTTGACATAAACTCTTCTGAGTCAGTTGTCCATGGACTATCAAAAGATTTGGAGAACTGTGTTTAATATTGCAAACTAAGAAACTTTACTTTTTAAATAAATGAACACCCTATTTAGTCATTGAACAGCCTACTGCATAGTAAAGCTTCAAAAAATATGTCTTTTTAAGTTTGCTGAAAGAACCTCTAAATTAAAATAAAAAAATATATATATATAAAACATAAATATAATATAAAACAATATTACAATGGGACTCGTTTAAATGAATAAGTATGGGAGTAACAGAACAATTTAAATGATATATAATTTTGTATTCTTAACAGAAAAAAATTCAACACATGTCACAAAAATTTAATGAATAAGCTCTTTAATGATTCACATTCTAAGTACTAAAATAAAAAAATACTCTCGTTTCAACTATAGACATACGTTAAAATAATAAAGCCATTAAGATGTCATTTCTCTACCACTCAATAAAAACACATAAATTTTCTGCCTTTAAAAATATGCTACAGAACGAACATTCCTTTCGTAAAAACATATGAAGAGGTTTACCAAAGAATACTTAAATAAATATATGTTTCAAGAAACTACAAATAAATATTTAAAAATTTTTGTATTAAATATTTAACACATTTCCTGGAAAGAGTTCTTATCACTGAAATTGGCTTATGTTTCAGATGAAATCTGCTATGGAAGTTAGTTTCAGTATAAAATAATCCAACTTTCACCTTTTTTAATATTCTATGGCATAAAGTGAGTGATTAGTTTGGGAAATTTTCTGGTTTCAATTCGCATTATTACAGATGGTTCATGCTTATCTATAGTGAAGTTGAGTTTATATTCAAAAGTAGAAGATAATTCAGTAAGTGTTACTTCAGAGATATTCTCAGTGCCATCCTCATAATTAACACAGAGATGGAGGAGTTAAGCACACTGTGTGTGTGATCATATTCTTTTAATTACACTGCAGTTCCATTTTAAAAAGAAAAAGTATAATATTTGACTATATGTATTTCGCACATTAACACTGAATGCTAACTTTTTTTTTTCCCTTAGGAATATCCACCACATTCTTTGTATGTATTATTAGTAAGAGAAAGGAGGTAAGCCAGGGCCACCACTTGGCCAGAGCTCTCTGCAGCAGCACAATGTGTTGGGTTAAAGTAAAAGACACCCTTCAAAAATTTAAAAATCCTGTTCCGAAAAGTTATATGTATGTATATCAATACATTATCATTAAAGCACAAAATTAGAGGGGCGCCTGGGTGGCTTAGTCGGTTAAGTGTCCGACTTTCGCTTGGGTCATGATCTCGCGGTTCGTGGGTTCCAGCCCCGCGTCGGGCTCTGTGCTGACTGCCAGCTCAGAGCCTGGAGCCTGTTTCAGAGTCTGTCACTCCCTCTCTCTCTGACCCTCCCCTGCTCACGCTGTCTCTCTCTCTCTCCTAGAAATAAATAAAACATTAAAAAAAAAATTAAAAAAAAAAGCACAAAATTAGAATGACAAAGATTAAAATTAAATATGGGAACCATAAAATATATGAAAAATGTTTTAATTAAATAGGAAGTTATAATATTTTCTTAATTAGTGATGTATGTCTTAAACTTGGTCCTATATATTTTGTAGAAACTGTCTGATATTTGAGTTTATGTTGTTCCTAAAATAGAAATATATATTTAATTTATTTAAAAGTTGTTTGAATAACCTTTATTCTTTTAATTTGAAAATATATCCTTAGAGATAGAGTTGCTGTGTCCAACAGATATTCACATTTAAAATGGTAACAGATGCTGATTTTTTACACTTTAATGACCTTGTACTAATTTATAGTCCTGCAATGTGAGACAGTATCTATTTTCATACATTTTCCTTTATTAACAATACAGTTAATATTTACAACTGATGGAAAATTAATTCTAAGTTTTATGTGGCTATCATTCAATTATCTGTGATTATAAGATATACTGATTTTTAAAATTCTCCTTTTTATCTTCAAACCATTTTCATTAGGTGTTCTTTATTAAAGTTTTATGTATTTATGTATTGTAAAAGTTCTTAAAATTCAGATTTTAATTCTTGCTATAAATGTCAAAAATTTCTACAATTACCAGTTGTATTTTAACTTTGATTATACTGACACCATACAGAATTTTGAAACTTCCTTTTTATGCCTTTCTTCCTAAAACTCTGTTTTATTTTCATATAGAATTAATCTTAGCTGACTTTCTACAGTTACACAGACATGTGTTCCTATGGAAAACTACCTTTGCTAATTAATATATTATCTAAGTACTCTTGATAAAATGTGAGAAAGGTATTAGACTACATTGATTATTTCACAGGATATTTTCACAAAATCAGCAAGTTTATCTTAATATAAAAATAGAAATTTAGTAAGAAAATGGCAATATGAAATCTAAAATGTTCTAGATGACACTCTTAGGAGCTTATTCCACACGTGGTAACTTAAGTGCCGTCAAGTCTTACGTTTAAATTTTCTCTCAAACATTGGGTACTGAAAGGAAAATCCAGGTTTCAAACTTCCCTCAAGTCTCCAAAAGTGGACATCACCTCTAACACCTTAGAGTTTGAACCCCAGTATTATTTTAAAATCTCTTGACTGAATAGCACTCTGGAGTGGTTATCTTGTGTTAGCAATGACTTTTATGCCTGCACTTTCCCTTTAAGTCAATATTAGCTCTCTGGCTTTCTGGAAATATCTCCTTCAATCAGTTGCAGATTTTCTCCACAACCATGATTCATTCAGAACAGAATAATTATAGCTCTGGTATACTGTTTGAATCATCCTATTATGATTACTTTCTGATTATAACTTTGCAAACTTTTAAACCTATTTACTTTAATGTAAAAACTGTGTGGATAGAAATTCAGATACTAAGTATAATTTTAAAAATAAAGTTTTGTTATATATCACATGCAAATAAAAATTTTTAGAATAGTTAAGTTTGTATTTATGAATTTCAAAATTTCATACCTTATTGTTTAGCACA
>NW_027527957.1:4799241-4829232 GCF_008692635.1 Crocuta crocuta
TATATATACAGAAATAACTATATCATTAAACAGATATGATATTTACTATAACCAGTGTACTCTAATTTCCATTCTATTCTATTCTACCCTGCCCCATCCTAACCTATTGTACTCTAGTCAGTTTGATCTATCCTATGCTTTTCTTTATATTGTTTATTGAAATCCACTAATTGATTTTTATAATAATAAACTAGGATGGAAATATCATTTAAGATGCTTTTGGCTACAAGTAACAGAATATTAAAAGTTGTGAAATATCAAGAACTAGTATTATCCTAAAGAAAAATATATCCAGATTTATTATTTCTTATAACAAGCCATTCCAGAGTACATTAATTCAGTAGGTAAATTAATGTCAGCAAAATTGCATGAGCATTTTATGTGATTGCTTTGCCGTCTTCAGCATACTGGCTTTTGCCCACAGCCTTATATCCTAATGGTCGTAAAATGACTGCTACAGCTCCAGACATTCCAGCTTCACACAGAAATTTGAAGAAAAAAGGCTTAGTTTTTCCTTAATAGAATTGTACACTTAAAGGTATATTTTTCTCCAAATCTCCACAACAAATATATCCTCTCTCATATGACCAGACCTAAAGTAACCACAAGCAAGGAAGATGGGATTACTGTGATCAGCATAGAATGATCCACACTTTCTATGGGGGCTGCAGAAGGGCTGATTTTCCTAAGTATTTTACTACTCATTACCTGAATAAAATCGCATTTCATTAGTAAAGACAAAGGTAAAGAATGGCTGCTGGATGGGTGACTTAGAGAGTGGTGATGCTGTACCCATGTCCCATAAATGTGATGTATAGGTGCTCTGCTCCACAGTCCTATCTAAACCAACCTTCCAGCCATTTTAGCAAAGGATGCAGATATGTGAGTAAAACTCATTAATGGATCCTCCAGGCCAGTCCACCTGCCAACTGAATACCATCACGTGATATATTTCAATGTCTTATGGGACAGGAGATTCAACCAGCCAGGGCTGACCTAACTGCAACAAATGAGGAGATGCGATAAAACTGTTTTTAACCCACTAAGCATATACATGAGGCTGCACAGAAATAGATAACTGGAACATTGTGTAATTTAGTCTTACTATTTGTATGTACCTCCTGGCCTAGTTTGCTTTTCTTTCAGTCAACCAGCATTTAGAAGCCTTTTTCTGAGGAATGCTCTCGGGACAATTAAATCGCTGTTCACATAAAGGGATAGCCTGGAGTGCCTCGGAATTTATGTCACTTCCTGGAGGAAGCACTTATGAAAAGATGAATGGACTTGAGAGTATGAAAGCCACATCAACCTTGCTGAGACCAAACTTAAACTCCAAAATTCGTCTGATGGATTCGACTGCAGTTAACCTCTATAAAACTTGGGCTGAGATCACTCTTGGGCTTACTCCTCTTTTCAGTCCTTCTTCATTCCCTTGCTAGTCATGTAAATTACTTGCACTTGAATCCTTGCCTCGGGATCTGCTTCTGGAGAACCCAACATAAGGCAATAGGCTTGAAATCACCCAGGGCGGGGGATGTGCTTCATTGCTTAAAACTCCACACGCTAGCAGGGACAGATGTCAGACCTCACTACTTTTGAACAAGGTACCCAAATGGGTCATCTTCAAAAAGCACAACCCTTGCCAGAGTGATGCTGTCTTTTATTTAGTTATTATTATTATTGTATCTATACAGTGTTGCAAGCATATCTTTTGATCATTAAATATTTGTTTTATTTTATTATAACTTAGTTCATTTTAATTTAAGGTTTGCTTTCCAGACCTTTTGTTATAACAAGGCAATTTTCACTGAAACATTGGTTATAAAAATGTCCATTGACAATATAAATAAAAACAGTTAACATTTTATTTAATGATAACTATGTGTCAGACCCAAATCTAAATATTTTCAAATGTATTATAAACTAAGTATATTAGAGCATTCCACTCATCTTACAAATGAAGCCTGACAAGACAGTCCCATGTGAAAATGCATGGGTCTTGCTATTTGACTCTCCCAGACAACCTGGCTCTTGTTCATTTTTTCACTATGACCTTCTTGCCCCATGGGATGTTTGTTGATAGCAATTAAAAAAATCTTCCTCGTGTGATAAGTTAGCCAGTCTTTCTGTCCTTATTGTTTCCAAAAAACAAGAACATTTACTAATAGAGTGTGGTTAATTGAGAGATTTTCCTTATTTGTACATGTACTTATAAATACGAACTCATTGGATCTGCTTGGGTGGCTCAGTCACTTGAACATTTAACTCTTGATTTCAGCTCTAATCATTATCCCAGAGTTGTGAGATTGAGCCCCACGTCAGACTCTGTGCTCAGTGTGGAGCCTGCTTAGGAGTCTCTCTCTCTTTAGGTCTCTGTCTCCCTGCCCTCTCCCCTGATCATGCTCTCTAAAATTAAAATAAATAANGTGCTCAGTGTGGAGCCTGCTTAGGAGTCTCTCTCTCTCTAGGTCTCTGTCTCCCTGCCCTCTCCCCTGATCATGCTCTCTAAAATTAAAATAAATAAAAAAACAAATAACTAAAAATAAATAAACAGTATCAATCTCATTAATATCACTAATCTTATACAGGTCTCAAAAATGTCCTTTGTATTATAAAGTGTGAACTTAAGTGCTAAGATTTCCATTTTTTCCAGCTTTTAAATATATAGCTAGAGCCAAGAATTTATTTGAAAGAAATAGATTTGTAGGCCTACTTTGATGAAATGGAAATAGTAAATCTCTAAATTTAGGACATCTTTATAATAGATATTTATAAATCAAGTAGTTGAACAATTCCTTGTGCTTAGTATTTATGTTAAATAAAACAAACAAACAGGAAATAGATATGGCTTCATAAATTTTCAAGAGTAAATCAACAAATACATGGTGATATCTGATGGCATACAGATACGTGGATGGATGGGCTTTATACAAGCTGGAGTGGGGTGAGAGGATATCCCAAATCAGATACCCACAGTAAAAAACAAAACAAAACAAAAAACACAAGAAAGAAATCATTACATCTTTGTATCATAGACTTTATTCTCAAAGGTTAACAACTGAAGACATTTTATCATGAGGGGGATATTGTACTCTTGGTTTATAATCATGCCCTGTCCAATCTGTCTTGTCAGACATATTATCTCTGTTGCTAATTTCATTATGGTCTTTGGTTTCTGAGTCCACATACTCTGTACTTTCCTACTGGTCATTCCAGTCCTTTTTGGATAAACCAACTAAATCTTTAGAGGTGTGATAAATAGAGGTATTAAGAACATTAATGATACTCTCTTCCTATACAACTGGATATGCTTTACTCAGAGCTATAACCATAGACATAGGCAACTAAATCCGTTATTTTTACCAGATTCTTCTGATACCGCATTGCATGTAAAACTTAATTGGGTGACTTGTGTTACAAAAACACTCTTTTACAGGATTCATTCTATACATATCATTGTTTATATCCCTTATCCTAGATCTTAACCTAGCAAGCTACTGTGTTCTAGTTCAAGGGTCTAAGTAGTATTTAGTCATAAATCTGACCATCCCTCTGCTCCTTTTTTTTTTTTCTTTCCCTTTTGGCAGTAGGTAAAAGACCTCTTTATCCTTTATCTTCTTTTTACAGTTCATGACTTACACATTAATCCTTCCAGATTTAGGCACTACTTCTCCAATTTATCAATATATGTCAATAGTAGCACAATTTAAGAAAAGACAAGAAATAGTGTTAAGAACTGTGTCGAGGATTTTACCCATTTTGGAAGCTAACAAGTTTGCACAATACCATACCATGGTTTAATGCATCCTGACAAAAGACATGAAAGCCTGAATCATAGATAAAAGAAAGTTTGTTGCTCATAACAACAGAGGTAGCCAGAGTATCAGTATTATCTTATACTTGTTCCTCAAGCTCCAAAGTCCACAGGGCAACATGAAGAGGATCAGGTGACATCTGCTCATGCTTTGGGATTGTGTTATAGGAAAGAGAATCTGAACTTAGGGAACTCATGTCCTTTATAATAATGAGTGCATCTACTCTTCTCTACAGGGGGACATTATCTTTATTATATTGAATGGTAAGCCCACCTATCCTTTCTTCTAGAAGAAGGCACTATGTTTGTCTTTTAAGGATGAAAGTAAACATGTCTTTTGCTCTAAATAGAACCAAACTCTATTTTCCAAGGCTCTGAACTATACAGGCACATTTTAAAAAATACATCAGAACCAAAGTAGACACTGCCTCTTTTCAGGAGACAAACAGAAATGGAAACATTCATAGACAATTTCCTCCCAAGAGTACCACCACTCATTTCTACACTGTCTTGGCTTCTGGCACATTTCCCAGTATGTGTACTCCATGAGCCATTCTTACTAATCTAACAAATAGCCTGGAACCAAGTCTGTTTAATTTCTCTCTTTCAGCATTTAGTTAAGGCTATTATCAATAGGAATCTAAAAGAGAAGAATGAGGCCACCCTGCAGTATTGACCTCAGTCACGTCCCACAGGGTTACAAAACCAATCAGCTGAACAAATCTTATAAACTCTCAGGGATTCTCTTGTAAAACCTGGTAGATTTCTTCTTAAGTTTCTTTATTGACCTTTCTACTAAGGCAAAGGCATTAATCTGGGTACAATAATATGTAGTAATAATTTCACAAGTGGTCAAAGAAAACACTTACACGACCCTGGACAGTAACGGGAAGCTGTTCTGAATGTGTTCTAGGGCTGAGTTTCTGTTAATGATCACTTTTAGCTAAAGTCAGAGAAGTTTTCAGCCTCTTTTCTAATTGGATGATTTCCATATTAGACGTAACTGCCTGCTTAAATAAGTCAGTTATTTCTGTAAGAAATTTGCTTACTTAGCTCTCATTTTAGAGAGTTATTGACATGATTTATTGGGGTGACATGAATTAAAGATAGTATTTTCTTAAACCCTTGATGGTGTCTTATGACCACCATCTAGACACATATCTTTGTGTTTTCAGGAGGGGGTAAGTTAATGTTTGACACAAAATAGTAAACCCTAAGGGTGCACATGCTGCCCCTGGAAAGAAAAGTGTGTTTAAAATTATTGTCTTCTTTCAATTATGACTGTGAAATGAGGTCACATCAAGGGACACATGTTGCTGGTTGTACTACCTAGACACTTAGACAGCTGGTAAGACTTGCATTTACCAATTCACTTAAAAAGTTAAGTCTAGTCCTTGATTTTGATGTGACAGTCCAAGGGCAGTTAGTCTTATTTGTCCTGTTGTCCATAAAACCAGCTGAGTAACATTTATTCACCCCATAGAATGATAGAGTGACAGCTATGGGAATGAGTATGGAGAGGACAGCTGGAGATATTAACAAATGTTTTATATGTTGTCAAAATAACTCTTTATAATCCCCAAACCCTCTTATTCTGTTTATTGCTCAGAAATTGGTCAAGCACAGATGATCCTTTCTTGAAGATAGCCACGTTCATTGACAAAAATGCCTTAATAAGGTATGTGTACTAGAAGATGAGGGAGGCTGTCAGATTGCTGAAGAAAATGTTTTAATGTTTAATAAATGCCTGTGAATGGTATGGATGGATCACCTTGACTATAAACCCATTGTTAAGTGGCTTCTGTAATGAAAGGCACACCATTCTCAGATTGCAAATAGTATAGAAATCTGAAATCATGATACAAATTAGTTTTAAATATCACAATTGCATTTCTTAGAATCAGCTGATTGGTATGGAGCATCAGTATTTAACCTAAAATAATGTGAACAATTTTGAGGCACTAAAATTAGCCCCAAAGAAGGGGTGAATGGACAATTTAGCTAACTGCAAGAAGTAAGTAAAGGCAGCCCTGTGAACAGAATTGATGATCAGTTTAACCAAACCATCAGTGAAACATATTCAGGCATGTAAGAGAAACTCTGTGAATTGGGGCCCTGTTAAGTCAGTGGATTTGCCTTTATCAACAGAGTGAGAAAGTTTTCCCCAAAGGAATACTTTTTTTTTCATGTAAAATTGAGATGTTCCTGCAGTCAGGCCAGTGAGATTCTTGAATATATAATTTCCATTTGACAGCTAAAGCCTATTGAACTCTTTCTGCATTGTTAGATTTTAGGTTTGAGCACTCTTGCCCCCAAATGGAAGTATCAGCCAGGGACTCACAAGGGCCCCAGAGGTAAGGAGTTCAGTTTTGGGAGAGTCCAGTAGCAAGCTGTTTTTCAAAAGGTATTTCTGGTATCTCTGTAAGGCAGGCGATGAGTCCACATCAAGGGGGTCCTCTGGATGGAAGCTGCCTCCCTTTGCTAATGGCTCCAAATGGTAAAATCATCAGTCACCAGAGACTTATAGCTGAAATGGGTTATTATGTTTGTGGGGCCTCAAAGATACAGTGCTTCTCTAAAAGGAGCTCTTTCTGACAGGGAGAATGCCTTCGTGCACAATACAGGCATATAAAACATCAATAGCAGTTATACATTCAGCACATGAAGCCATAATAGTAGGATAATGAATCGACCCATATGACCTCAGTCACACAGTTGTGTTAGCTTCTTCGCTCTACTGCAAACTTTGCCCTAACTTAATTAACTAAATTCAGCTGGTCACTGCCCCCAAGGGACAATGTAAGATGGTGACTTCGATGCCTGTATCCAACTGTGCCATAAAAGTTTGAGTCTTTCCACTTCCTGAATTATTTCACAAGGGCTTATGGAATTTTGGGGACAGGTAGGTCTCAGCCTCATACATTCAATTTGCTCCTTAAATAAGTGGAGTTAGAGCTAGAAAGAAGAGGAAGGATTAGCAGGCACGGACAGAGAGAGAAACTTCAGCAAGCAAGGTAAATTGTGGAAGATGCTTAAGTCTCATGCAAATGAAATGCCAATGTTTTTAGTATACTCCAAACTCTCATATTAGATAGTAAGGTCATCTTAATTGATAGTGTCTATTTCAGATTCTGGAATCCCTTGACACTATAGTAAAAGCCATATTGCTTTCTGGCCAGGACCCCAATCTTTATTACCTTTGGCTGACTTAGTTGATTCAGAGAGTGGGAGAATTATTTTGAGTAGTTCTATTTAATCTGGGCAATTTGCTTCCCAGTTGTCATGATAACAACTCTTAAATATTCTCTCTGGCTTAAAGTAAATGGTAGGGTGAAGCTTGAAAATGACAGCGTTCACCATTGTAAGAAACTATTTTCCCAGATTACTGTGGGTCACTTTCTCATTCCCTAGTTGGCTTGGTAATGTCTATGAAACAGAGGAATGGATAGACAAACTGGTATGTCCATACAGTGAAATATGACTCATCAATTAAAAGGAATAAGTATTTGACATATGTTACAAAATGAATGAATCTCAAAACATTTATGCTGAGTGAAATATGGCAGACCAAAAAGACTACATATTACATGCTTATGCTTGAATAAAATTCATTATTTTCTTAAAATAAATAAATTAACATGTAAACTAATCTATAGGACAGAACTCTCATCAGTGGTCACCTGGTAACTGGAATGAGGGGAGGTTAGGAGAGATTATATAGAAGCAGGAGAAAACTTTTAGGGTTATTGATGTTTTCACTATTTTAATTGTGGTGATTATTTCTGGTGTATTCATATGTCACAATTTACCAATTGTGCACTTTAAATATGTGCAATTTACTATATGCCAATTATACTGCAATTAAGCTGTCATTTAAGAAAAATCCTGTTGCAATGGTAATAAAATAAAATAATATGGTGAAGAACAGAGAATTTAGAAATAGCCCCATAAAAAGATAAGTAAGAAAAAATGACACTTTGGCACATATTCTGAAAATTAAAAAAATTAATTTCTTGCCAAAGTAGACCTAGTCAGAACTCATGAAAAATATATCAATGAGAGGATTATAAAAAACAATAAATCTTTAATATTTTTATATTTGAGTATAGTTGACACAGGACAATACATTAGTTTCAGGTGTATACATACACAGTCATTCAAATTCTCTATAGATTATGCTATACCTACCATAAGTGAAGCTACTATTTATTACTATACAACACTATTAGAATATCAAAAAAGCAATAAATCTTATAAGGAGTGGTCAAAGACACAGATTTTTATTGAGTAGGAATTCAGACCATAAATGTGAACACGTGTGAGGGTAATAACAACTTATGGAAGTTCACACTCCCTTATTCATGACTAGCTTCATATTGTCACACATGGGTAGTATACACAGATACATCTATCAATTTTATATCTATATTTATGTCTAAAAGGTCAGATTCTGCAGGAATCATACTATGAAGTGTAGGATTGCATGTCTTTTTGGGCAAGAACTATTCCTGGTAAAGGACTCAGTTGTGAGCTGCTAGCTATCACTTCTTGAATCTGGAGAATGCGTGCCTAAACTACTGGAATGGGAAACTTGGCATAGAAACAAACACTCAGCCTACCACTATGTCGCTTGAATGCATTAATTCACATAACAAATTCAGCCATCTCTGAACAGCGTAAACATTCTGGTTGTGCTCTCTCCCTAAGGAAACTACTATAACTTATGGTGAAATATCCTACATAGTTTGCCAGTACAACTAATCTTACTATGCAGCTGATATTCATTCCCTTCCCCCTTTAATACTCATTCTAGATTCCTTCTTATACTTGTCCAGGTGGCTGTGGCAGCCATGAACTCTGTGGCAGCCGTGAACTCTATCTGTATGCTCTACTCACACCTCTCTATTAAGAGCACTCACTACAAACAATGTAGTTGTCTGACAATTTTTAGCTGTCAAATCTTTCGTTCCATTTTAGGGTTCTCACAGAAGCCATACTCTCATACTCCTTCCTCAAATGATTAAGCGTAATCAGTACTTGAGCTTAGAGGGAGCTCCACTAAAAGGTCCCCATGAGCTTACCTGAGACTTTTTGGAGCTCTACTACTATTTGAGGCCCTTCCTATGCAACCTGCCTTTCTCTCTCTTCTTTCACATCTGTCAGATCTGCAGCATAGTAAGGTTTGCCTTGCTACCTCTCTACTTTATCCTTTATAGATGCATTCCCCATCACTATGCCCTGTAAAGCCTTTGGATGTTGAATTCCTTCTTCCTGCTTGCTTCTTAGAAAATTCAAATTAACAGAGCTTATCTGGTTTTAGAGTGACTCAGATACTCATCCATGAGGGATTTGAGTCTTCAGTTGTCATATCCTTCTTAAAGGTCTTGCACATGTCTACTGACTATGGAATAGTCAATATAGGACTGGGGAATGATGATAAACCCCCAATGTATGCCAAATGTATTCTTCTTTGCTCCTATTGTATAGCAGATGATTACCTACTAGAAATGATCAAAGAAAATTACTCCAGCCTAAATATTGATTTTTCCCATGGCTTCTCATCTCTTGGCATTGTTGAGAAGCCCAAAGTGATCAGGCAACATATAAACCTTAAAACATAATGGGATTCGTGCTGTATCTTGTGGTAGTAGTGTTCTTTCTCTGGGAATAGGATCTTTAGATGTATAAATCCTGGTTTTATAGAAATAGAAAACACAAATTACCCAAATAGATCATTGAGAGTGAAGGTAAATAAAGTTACTCTTATTTACATGTTGGTTCCTGGAACCATGTGTTGTTACCATTTGAGTGCTATATAAAAGTCATTGGTTTAGTTTTAAACGCTTTCTTGAGAGTAACATCCAGTCTAGAAGAGATCATTTCTAAGCCAAATCCTCTGTTTACCCTTCAAAAGCTTTTCCATCATTATACCTGAAAGCTTCAGGTAATGTGGTGTGTAACAGGACAAGTGAGTTCCATGATCCTATACACATCATTAAAATTCATTTGCAGGAATCTGTTCTCCTCTATCTTATGTGATATTTCACAGAGTCATGTATCACTTGATCATATGCTCTGTAGACCATCAGATAATAGTGGTCTCTGAGGCTTGGTGGTCAAGGAAGGCAAACCCATACCCACAACATATGTCATCCAATAAAAATCCCTGCATCTTTTAGAGATGAATGGTTTCAATGTATTCATATTGTCACTTAGGGGCTGGTTGCTCTCTCTTTTTTTTTTTTTTTAATATTTTTTATTTATTTCTAGGAGAGAGAGAGAGACAGCGTGAGGAGGGGAGGGCCAGAGAGAGAGGGAGATACAGTCCCCGAAATTGGCTCCAGGCTCTGAGCTGGCAGTCAGCACAGAGCCCGACGCGGGGCTCGAATCCACGAACCGCGAGGTCATGACCTAAGCGAAAGTCGGACGCTTAACCGACTAAGCAACCCAGGCGTCCCAATTGCTCTCTTTGAACAATTGTCTTGACAGCTCAGCATCACGGTCATTTGTTTTGATATTTAACAGCAACACAAACTTGGTTTCATTGGTGAGTGGTAGCTCCTGCTTTTGAGTTTATTTTGAGATTCAATCCTTGTTAACATGGTTGTTCCATTCATGAACTGAGGATATTACCACTGGGGATGGCCAATGAAAGAAACTGGATGATGTTAATGTGCCAAGTTATTCCATTGATTTGGGTTTTGTTGTTTATTTGTTTGTTTATGCCTTTTCCTCTTAGAACTCCTCTGATGAGCTTTAGTATGCAATACACAGACCTTGACAATTCATGTTAACATCCAAAAGTCTTGCACATGCTTCCTTGACAAAACTTCTTGTCTTTTATTTTCTAATCCTTGTTACTTTAGAAGTCTGATCACAGGGCTCAGTGGCTTGACAATCCCCATAAATCTATGGATGGTCTATGTACCACTTTTCTTTACAAACACTCAAAGTGTGCATGGCTTAAATCTTTAATCACTGGGATGGTTTCCCCCCAATGCTGTCTTTTAGAGCCATCTCTTAGTGGGATGGTAACACAATAGTAGACCATTTTTAACTTGCACCCAAACAGCTAAACAACTTATCTCTGAACCAAGCAAGGCCATTATTTGTTTCCATCTGTTGGTATTAACTCTCCCTCTCCTGCCTACCAGGTAACCACAAGTGTGAGAGAGGAAAGGTATGATTTTTATACTTTTTAAAAATAGTGAGATATATGAGATGTATTAATTTGATATTTATCATTTGCTTTGATGAGAATTGCATTGTCCAAACGTGTCCCAGACAACAAGACCTATTTGAAAATTCATTAATCTAGTGGGTCCTGAATTTTTGTAGAATTTATCACTCATTCTCAGGAGGGCTTATGTCTCATCAAAGCCCTTAGTGTTCTTGTCACTTTGTACTTATATGCTCCAATTAACACAATTAGTCAATAGAAAGAAATAATATGATATTATGCAGAGTGTACAGATTTCTTTGAGCTACATTATGATGATGAGCAGGAAAGTTAATATAATTTTTGGACAAGAAGGAAAGGTATTCTGTTTATTTTGCACCAATAAGAACTGCTTCTGGTCCACAGAAATAAAAAACAAACAAACAAAACAAAGCAATGCAAAACAAAAGAAAACATAAAAACATTCTCCAGATCGATGGTCACATATCACATGTCTGAGTAGATATTAACATCCTGTTGCAAAGATATTATATTTGACTACTCTCTATGCCACTGACATTGTCCAGGGCCCATATAGTTATTCTAATCACTTGATTTGTAAATTAAAGGGGGTATGATAGGTATCAACACTATTGCGCACTTTAAATCTTTAAGAATGGCAGTGATTTCTACCATTTCCCTTGAGATGCAACATTATTTTTGCCTTAGTTAGAGACGAGTTTCAACAGCTTCGATTTGGCCTTCACAACTATGAAAGCTCTTAACTCACAGGCCAGTGATGATATCCTGAAAACTACATAATACTTTGATTATCATTTGAGAGATCAGGGGAATCACTACTGAGTGGTCTGTGGACATACTCAATGCTATGAGCTAAACCTGGATCCAAACTCTTTTTTGTGAGGCCTCCACTAACAAGGGGCCTATAAAAATGTTCTGCATTTCCAAGTACTAATGTCAAATTGAATCCCTATCAAAGAGTTCTTGGAATGTATAGAATCCTTCTTTTGTCAGTATACAGTTGTCAAAATAAATGGCCACATGCCTCACTAGGAAATACATTAGTGATATAAATATAAACTTACCCTAGTGTGGAAACTTCTTTCCTCAAGGGAAACTGCCCTTTTCTTCAGTAAATAGGTTCTGGATTTTAAAACTGAAATGTCTGAAATTTACATGTCTGAAAACCATGTAGGAAATTAGGATGTTTTATATGGTTGGCTGCCTGTTATACCCTAATCATCCATGCTTCATTTATTTTCATTGCACAAATTGAAAAATATTCTTAAAGGTTGCCTTCTTTCTTGTCCCTAAAGACACTGTATTCTATTAACAATCTCCATAGTTCTCTGACTGTCTGACTTCTAGTTTCCACTTCACTTTTTTTCTGCTCATTTCAATAATTGTGTCCATTATTTTTTCTAACAGATAATTACTGCCACCTAGACTCTATTATTCTGATATCCTATTATCCCCTATCAAGTAACCACTATCCTCCATGGCCTATGTAGGAAGTCAACATTGATTCAATGATGCAGGTGACCCTCTCACAGTGCTTTCCTTATCATGTTGATAAATGTGGACTTTGGGGGAAAATAGTCAGCTTTTCCAATCTTACATAGTATATCCACTTTAGCCTTTTGTCTTTAATGAGCATTTTGATTTCCTTTTCCTTACCCCACATAGAAATCCTGGCATTTATGCTGTACTTTGTGTGGGCCATCACCTTTCCCATTCTTCCAAAAGCCATCCAACAGGACCTTAATCCTGTACTTCAGGGTCTTTGTCAAGGTATGAAATTCTTAATCAGAAAGAGTGCTCCCAGACTAAAAGACTCTTTTCATCCAACTTTATATTTAACCACTCATTTTAGATTCTCTTTTGGATCATGTCCCATGAACATCCTTCTGGTTCTTGACAGTACACATTTGCTAGGTCCAACATTTTCATTGGAGTATAACACCATTCTTCTCTTAGTAAGAGCACTTATTAGTGGCATCCTTATGAATAATAGCTTTTAAGTTTTATCTTTACTTATTGATTTAGTGGGCATGAGGGAGGTTAGGATAGATTTTGAGGAAGTGCAAGAAATCTTACAAGGCAAAAGTCTCTGCATTATCTTTATCTTCAAACAAGGGACAAGCACTAGCTTTTAACAAGAAGGGCCATATTTGTAGTCTCAGAGGGTTAAAATGGGGATTCAGGCCTTCTGACCCAGATTCTCCATCCTATGCTTCAACATAACTCTTCTTTTTAGTCAGCTTCTTACCCACGACAAAATACTCTGGGTTGAGAATTTAATTTTTCTGCATTCTCATTATCCTTTTGATTAAGACCTAGGCCCAAGTGTTAATATTTTCTGCCTCTGGATGTGGGAGATGATTATATTTTATATTTATGTTCTGTGTTGCCTTAAGTTAGTGATTAATCACTTTAAACCTTTCATCGTCCTATCTGTCCAGTATATTAATGGCCTTAGCAGTACTAGTCCTTATAATTACTATTCTCTTGAATTTTTCTAATGGCAGAGATCTGAGATATTTCACCAACCAGTGCTTCCCCCACCACTCCATAGAATCCTATTCTGGTTTATTGTCATGGAAATTTGATGATTGCACCATTACTACATGTCAGGGACTCTCAGTACCCCATCTACCACCAGTGATGGGGTTCCCATTGCCAACTGGCTAACAGATGCTTTCATTTCAAAAATTTCATTTCAGCATCTGATTTTTTTTTGGACCATAATTTGTACCAACTGACATAGATTAGGTTCCCTGGGAAACAGGCTCTGAGGCAGTTATTCGAATGGAAGCAGTTTACGGAGATGGATTCACTAAAACAGCACCAATCTGAGAGTGAGAGAGAGAGGTAAGATTGATCAGACATCTCTAGCGTGGCCTTTTAGATAAGGCAGCCAGAGTTAGTAAATGCAAATACAGATGCCCAGCTAAATTTGAATTTCTGATAAACAATGAATAAATTTCTATTGTTGAGTATACATTGGTATGCTTTAGTGTAAGTATACTACAAATATTGCATGGGACACATATAAATATTTATTTATTGCTTGTCTGAAATTCAAATTTAATTGAATATCTTGTATTTTTTTCTGGCAATCCTATCTTCATAGTTGTCATGAATTGAGACAATAGGCTAGGCTTTTTTCCCTCCCCAAATTAAAAAGTCTTTAAATGCAGGTACCTTACAGAAGAAGGGCAAACTAATGTGAGGCAGCATTTTTTGACCAAAGACAAGTCTTGGAGGTGATGTTAACTGTGAGTTGTTAGCAGCCATTATTCCCAAAAGGATAAGTCCTTGCATTTTGGACAGAAAGACTGGGAAGTTCTTCATAGTCTTTTACATATGTGTGTGGAAGGAGAAGGAAGAGAGGGAAGACAAGATCAAGGGAAAAGGGAGAGGGACAAAGAAAGAGAGTGAAGAAGAGGAGAATGGATATGTGGCAGGAAGTTATTTTTGCTTTCTCATCTGGGCAAGATACACATAATTAATCTCAGCATTTTACTGCAGTAAGACTATAATGAAAAGTATAATAAAAACAAACAAGCATAAGCTTAGGCTTCATTAAAAACTCTTGGTCTCCCCAGATCAGTGAATCTTCCTCAGCTTACTATAGTCCTGGTCTTAGAGCTGTGGAAATAGAGCAAGCTTGTTAATTGGGCTGTTCTGAGAGCCAAGCAAACAGACTTCAAGATTAGCCATACAGCTAACTGTACTACAACACTGATATCTAAAGCAATCTACAGGTTCAAGTTTTTTCTCTCTGTAGTACCTGAAAGTTTTTGAAACAATGTAACTTTGAAAACCATTGCTTATGCTCTCATTATGCAAAAGGCTACTTAAGCAACAGCAATTACTGATGTCACTCTAATTTGCATTACTACTATTATGCAAAATTTATAAATGGAAAGATATACTTGCTGCCTAAATGAGGTAGAAATAACAATATATTTCATGACAAAATCATGCCCATCAGTTTACTAATCACTGCAATTCATTGAAATATAATAACAGTGAAATTGGTGTAGGATGTTTTGTGGGGTAGCTAAAACTAAAATAGATTAAATAATTAAAATTAAAAAATAAATATATACATATAGCCAACATANCTATAGTTAATAATACTGTATTATATATCTGAAAGTTCTTAAGAGAGAATAGATCTTAAAAGTTCTCATTATAAAAAAAGTTGTAACTATCTCTGACGACGAATATTAACTACATTTATTGTGGTGATCATTTGCAATATATACATATATCAAATCATTGTGCTGTATACTTGAAACTCATAAAATATTGTATGTCCATTATTTCTCAATTTAAACAAAAGCAAAGAGAAGAGTTCCAAATCAATCATCTTTGTTCCCACCTCAAAAAAAACTGGAAAAATAAGAGAAAAATAAACTCATAGGAAGTCGANTCTCATTATAAAAAAAGTTGTAACTATCTCTGACGACGAATATTAACTACATTTATTGTGGTGATCATTTGCAATATATACATATATCAAATCATTGTGCTGTATACTTGAAACTCATAAAATATTGTATGTCCATTATTTCTCAATTTAAACAAAAACAAAGAGAAGAGTTCCAAATCAATCATCTTTGTTCCCACCGCAAAAAAACTGGAAAAATAAGAGAAAAATAAACTCATAGGAAGTCGAAGAGATTATTTTTTAATATGCAAAACAAAGAATAATTATGGCATAATAATTTCCTTTTGCATACTCATGTAGGCTTATTAAATAATTATGAAGAGGCTGATCATAATCATCTCATATGAAACTTTCATTCATAGATCAAAGTATTAGAAGAAAGGACACATAAATATAACTATCCAACTGATTCTTAGTCATAAGCAAATCCACGAATAACTTATGTTAGAAATCAATTCTATTAGGATTTGAAAACAAACAAAAGGAATGAGAAGTTATTCTCCTTAATTCCACGTTGTGTCTAGTTGTTATAAGAATTAATGAGAAATCATCTCAGATCATGGTTCTCAAATGGATATGATTGTGCCCCCTGGGAGATATTTGGCATTTTATGGGAACTTTTTTGATTTTTACAAACGGAGAAGAAGGTGGCTGCTACTGATATCTAGTGGGTAGAGGCCAGACATACTGCTAACCATCCTACAAACTATAAGATAACTCCCTATAGGAAGAATTACATCTAAATGTCAGTTATGCTGAGATTGAAAGACCTTATTCAATTTATCCAAAATGATAAGCAAATGTTCATCATTGGAGAATAAACCTCTATTAAGCATATTTATAGCTTGGAACACAACCATCAGTCCATTTCTATAGTCAACTATTCATTTATTTATCTTTTTAAATGCTTATTTATTTTGAGAGAGGGAGAAAGTGCTCTACAGAGGGGCAGAAAGAGAGGGAGAGAAAGAACCCCAAACAGTCTCAGCACTCTCAGTACAGAGCCAACCATAGGGCTCAAGCTCATGAACTATGAGATCATGACCTGAGCCAAAATCAAGATCTGGACACTTAACTGACTGAGCCACCCAGATGCCTCAAAGTCCCCTACTTATTTAAAAAATAGTTTTTGAGCATCTATTATATGTTAAGTACAATGCTACATGTTGAGGACTCCATACAATGAAGAAAATGGTATATACACTATCACCATTATGTTCTTTTAGTTTTACAGTGCACCCTTTCTGTTGATTGGCTATCTGGGATTAGTACACCAACTAATAAATACAAAAATGCCATTTGGACTAATGGTGCTATTAGGCAGTTTGGAATGGAACCTACAAAAAGAAACATGTTTTAAACACCGTTCTAACTAGAGATTTATATTTCATCTCTAACTCATCAAATTCTAGAAAAAATCAGCAAAATTTTAAATGTTTTTGTTTTAAGAAGAAGACTGTCATTCTGATTTGAGCATTTGTAATTATGACCAAAAAATATATCAGAAGTAATGATTTTAATTTTAATTTTTATTTAAAAATTTTAAATGCTTATTTATTTTAGAGAGACAGAGAAAGACAGAGCATGAGCAGGGGAGTGGCAGAGAAAGAAAGAGACACAGAATCCAAAGCAGGCTCCAGGCTCTGGGTTGTTAGCACAGAGCCCGACGCAGGGCTCGAACCCACTAACCCTGAGATCATGACCTGAGCCGAAGCTGGACGCCCCAAGATCTGGACACTTAAATGACTGAGCCGCCCAGGTGCCCCAGAAGTAACAAATTTTAAAATGTGTAAGACAATAGTTCTGTTAGGCCTCAGACATAGCAAGTGCACAGTAAATATGTGGTTAGTAAATAAAAGAATATATAGGAATGATCCTTGCAAAATACATTTTATACATGATTTCCTCTTTTTTTATATATGTATCATATAACCAAATTTCTATAAGATATTTGTATATTTTCTTACCTAAATTGTAAATGGAGGAATTAACTCCTGATTCCTTTTTCATGTCATAACTAGAAAATGTATTTTAGAATTAAGTTTGTAAAATTAATGTACTTCACAGAAAATAAAGACTAATTTTTCTAATCCATCTACTACATGTGAATGAAAAAGGAAAACAAAGTTAATAGTCTATTCATTGCCTACCATCTCCCCCTTGGAGGAAAGAAATGTTATGAAATGAAGATTATTTAGGTTCAACATGGGTCAGCCTATCACAGCTTAGGATTTAATAAGGACTATAAAGATTGTGGGTATGGTTATATTTTGTAATGTTTTTTCCAATACAAAGATTGTGGGTATTGTTATATTTTGTGATGCCTTTTCCAAAGCCAATTTTCTAGTAAAGGTGTTGAAAATACAGTGAAAGAAACTAAAGCCCTTTGATTCCCCTCACTCAGAATATTTACTTATTAGTGCAAATAGTCATTTTCTATTAATGTAAATAATACTTTGATGGTGGCTAGTCTTAATATTTTATGGCCTATATATCAATTACTGAATCCCCTAGCACTCACATCTATTGATAAGTTTTGGACAATTCGTAAGGTTTGGGTGGTAATTATTGTCAAAGCACTCAGATCAGTAAATTTCCTTGTTTTGATATTTCTATGATTACTTCCAACAAATTATCAGTGACATTTAAGAGAAGAAATGAGGAATATAATTTAATTCTGGGTGGTTCCTAAATTTAGTTATTTCATTTATATTTAGTTTTGGATTTCTATCTCTTTGACCTAAGAAACAAGTAAAATTTGTGTGAAACAACAAAGCTTAATATGATTCCACTTAGTCATCTTTAGGGATTTAAATTATATCAGGAGTACTATGGAGATTTTGTTTACTTTTATTTTCCAAAAGGAAAACCCTTTATAATACTATTAGAAAAATGTTCTAAAATGGCATATTTTACCAGTTAGTAAAGCAAATCTATGACTATGTTTTTGGATATTTGATATATTACACTCGACAAAAAAAAAAAGAAATATTTTGGCAGTCCTGATAATTATAGAAATCTACCATGTGCCAATCAAGTCTCCTTTGGAGATATAAAAATTACTTCTCCAGTTTGTATTTTAGAATGTATTTTACAAGGTTTTTCTAATAACAAAGGAAAATAGTGAAATTTACATGCAATGGAGACTTAGAAAGAACCTCATGAAAAAAGACAAAAAATATACAAAATTGTAACTGCTCTGCTAAAAGCAAATAGAAACAGACCTAGCGTCTGACTAGATCTAGTTAGATCTGACAAAAGATAAAATATCAATTCAAAGGACTACAAGAAAACAATAAAACCTAGAGGCAGCAATCTGAGACACAGATCTTCATTCAGAATGAGTTTAGATTCTGCAAGAAAGGTAAATCAATACCAACATGCTTAATCTTGTAGCATTATTCAAATGTCAGTCACTATATCTAAGTGAGTCAAGAAAAAATATTATTAATTGATTCATCTGTACAGAAAAATAATTTAGCTACTTTCTACTTAAATAAAAGTTTGAATTTCTCAAAATTAGTCTGGCTGTAAATCAGAAGAATGGGTCCGTTCAAACTGTATACAAATTGTTTATTTTTAGAGTTATAACTCTATGTAACCTTTGTTAAAAGTAATGTGCCCTGGGGCACCTGGGTGGCTCCGTCAGTTAAGCTTCTGATTTCAGTTGAGGTCATGATCTCAGGTCATGATCTCGTGGTTTGTGAGTTCAATCCAGAATCAGGCTCTGTGCTGACAGCTTGGAGCCTAGAGCCTGTTTCAGATTCTGCGTATCTGTCTCCCAGTGTCTCTGTCTCTCTCTTTGCCCCTCCCCTGCTCATGCTCTGTCTCTCATATGAAAATAAATAAACATTAAAAAACTTTTAAAAAGTCTTGTGACCATAGTAAATTGTGAACCAGCTATTGCAATATATTTGGATAGTAATACTACTAGTTGTCCCTAATACATGCCCAAGACTTGGAAACATGAAATAAACAAATGTCTAGCAAAACAAATTTAAAAAACGGGGGGAGGAGGAGATGATGAATAGTAGAAAGCAGTGTCATTGAAAACAGAAACGCAAATTGCTCTTTGTGGCAGATTTCAAACAGCTGAAAATGAGACACTGGAAAACTCAATGGACCACACTGCATGAGAATGTAGTCACTGCTACAGCATAACACTGACAATTCCTTTAAGAAAGTAAAATGTATGTACTTAGTCAGAGTTGCCATTGCCAAGACATAAAAATTCAAATAATGAATATAATTACTCTAAAGTCTTGAGTAATTGGCTTCTGTCTATAAAAATGACATTATCAAAAAACTGTTTTGTATCCAAACTGGCACATCAGGAAAAAAAAAAAAGTTTTAGCATCATTTTGTTAAAAAAAATATACTGTAAGTCAATCAATCTGATCCTTTTACCAATAAGTTAAGTGAGACAAATTATAAATGATTTTTCTTCCTTTACCTTGAGAGTTGTGTGAAACACCTATTAGATCGGACTTCATATAATAGGATTTCTCACCCTCAGCACTCTAGATATTTCAAGCTGCATAATTTTCTCTTAGGGGGTGGGGGAGGGCTTTTCTGTGCATTGCAAAATTTGCATTTCTGGNCCTCTATGCTTTGTCAAATGTCACAATGTAAGGAGTGCCTGGGTGGCTCAGTCGGTTGAGCATGGAAGTCTCGTATTTGGCTCAGGCATGGTCTCATGGTTCATGAGTTCGAGCCCCACATAGGGTCCTGTGCTGACAGTGCAGACCCTGCTTAGAATTCTGTTTCCTTTTTCTCTGCCTCTCCCACTCTCTCTCTTTTTCAAAATAAATAAACTTTAAAAATAAAGTCAAAAGTTAAGGATATTGATATACATGTATTAATGTATTGAAGAAAGGTATTGTTTGTTAAGTGTTAAGAATATTGGAGAAATAAACATATTTAAGCAACCTAGATAAATGCATGCTATATGCAAATTAGAAAACAGTGGACATAAATATCAAGATTGGCTTACTACAGAGATCACTTATTTGCTTTGGTGTGTTTATACAGAAACAGAGTACTGAGGTAAAGTAGAAAATGTGAATTAGTGAAAAACCTATAAAATTATAAAACTGTTTAACATTGCAGCATTACTGAATTTGTTAATATTAAAATATTAAAAATCCATGAAAATACTTAAATATAAAGTAATATTTAATTTTGGAACTATATAGCAGTCTTCACATTGTGTCATAACAAGTTTCATTTCTTCCCATGGAAAATGTGAGGAGGAGCATTTTGAAGTAGGGTGATTGTCGAAGAGACCACCAAACGCCAAATAGAAGTGAGGCAAGATTTCATTTACAGCTGGGCCAAATCTGATCTCCTGATCTCATGGAGAAATGCAGAGAATGGTCCCGAACAAAGGTGGCAGTGAGCTTCTATGGATTTCAGTAAGGCAGAATATGTCATCATTTAGTTAACCAATTACATTCCACAGCATACTATGGTAACCAATTGCATTGTGACACTCAGGTGTTAGTTTTGGCAGAGACCTATCAATTTTAAGTTCTTTGTCTTGAAATGACCAACCATAATTAGACATTTGAGAAGTCGTGGGGTAGTGACTACATGATAGATTGCCAGGGTAGAATGGTAACGTGGTGTTCTGTAACCTTACGTACAGGGTGTGGGTGTGGTTAGCCAGAACAGGCAAGTACAAGCTTACCAAGCAGATTTACAGAAGCAGAAATAGCATGTTAGTATTTAACTGTGCTTGAGGTTAACCTACAACACATTTCCCTTAGAAAAACGTGGTCAAACTTTCTGATTCCAATGGTACACATTCCAGAAAAGGCAAAGCTATGGAGACAATAAAAAGATTAGTATTTGCCCGTGGTAAGCATGGAGGAAGCTAGAGGGGAAAAAAGTCACTGACGGACTTCAGATTTCAACTCTGACATGTAAAGAGCTTGAAAGTCACCACTTCCTTCTTTACAATAAGGGAAATTAAACCAACTGAAAATCAATACCTTTGGTGAATGTAGACGCAGCCAAAATCTGCCTATCAAGAGCAGATTCCAATAGAGCCATATCTTGTGGAAACACATTAAGGCCATTTTGACAAATTACTGGAGGCTAAATATGGAATAGTGTAAAAATGAAATAATTTTGTAGGGAAGTTTTATGGGAAAGGAGTCCAAATGGTCATGGGTTTTCCCTCCAGAAACCCCATCAGGCTCTCATCATAGTGAAGTTTGAGATACTTTCATGTTCCTGGCAGATGGAGAAAAAACATAGATCTTTGTGAAATAGGCTTATAGCCTTCCCTTAAACGCAGGCTTACCAGGAAAGAAAGGATTTCCTTACACTTCTATACCTTCTATGTTCCAGTTCCTTCCGGGAGGAAAACAAAACAAAACAAGCAAACAAAAAAACAGTCAACAGGGGTCGGATATGTAAGGAAATACATTAGGAACACTGAAGGCTGGGAAGAGAGTAAGGAACAGAGAGGGGGAAAAAGCGAGATTACTGGAGAAAAACTTGCCCATTAAACACAGGTCCACAGGAAGTCTGGAAGATGAAGGATGTCCCTTCCCCACACCTCACCACTGACAGGGCTTCAGTGTAATAATAGTGGGTTGTTAAAGATGAGCACAAGCAGACATTAGTAAAACTGGTAAAAACATGAGTAACTACTGACAATATGGGAAAAACCTGAACAGTATTCTGTTTGCGCAGAGGTGGCTTGGTGTTTTCAACGGAGACTGTGGGAAGGGAATAGGCTCAGAAGTGTCAAAAAAGTGAAGATGACTGTGGTTTCATAAACGTAAACGTGATTAAGGCAGCTATGTTTGCTAGCTGGCACTTCTCTAAGTTAGGATGCTCTCCTCCTTCAGAGATCAGGAAAAAGAGGTCCCTACTTCCTGGTGACTGCATTTGAAAAGAAAGGGTCTCAATTTCTTAAGAGAGATACTTTTGAATTGTAAAAGATACATATTCATGATTGTAAACCACTTTTAGTAAAAGCAGTTTAAAAAAGGAGGCCAGGGATCTATCACATGTTGGCTAAAGTAAACACTACATTCTCATGGCAGCTTTGACCTTTTTCAGGCAGCATTTTAGACTGGAGAGCTGAAGCCATCTTGGGGACACAACTTCATGCTGCTGAGAAAACAGGCAAGTCTTTGCTTATCTGTTAGTTCAGCAGTTTGGGGAAAATGCTTATATGCCAAGACTTCTCAAGATTACAGCTTTTCAAGACTACAGCTGAAAGAGCTGCAAGGCACACTTTTTGAGGAGGAGTACCTAAAGAAGACCCTAGTCAAGAGGAGAGACAAAAACAGAGAATAAGAGACGTTGAAGCTTCTGATAGCTCTGGCTATAGGAAACTTTCAACACAGTTGAACCTTTAACCAGGTTAATATAAAACCTCACATTACAGATACAGGCCGATATATATCTCATTTACCCAATAAAACATGCCTGGCTTTCAACCAAAAATTCAAGGCATGGTAAAAGGCAGGGGAGAACACTGTAAAGAGAAAAAGTGAGCATCACCACCAGACTTAAGTATGACAAAGATGCTGAGTTGTAAGCCTGAAATATTAAAGTAATTATGATTGATTGATTAATAAATACTCCAGTAGAAAACATAGGAAGCATGCAAGAACAGATAAATAATATAAGCAAAGAGATGGCAACTCTAAGACAAAATTAGAAAGGAATACTAGAAATAATAATTTCAAAACCCCACTGTAATAAAAATTATGAATGTTTTGATGGGTGGGGTGCCTGGGTGGTTCAGTCGGTTATGTGTCTGACTTCGGCTCAGGTCATAATCTCCCAATTTATGTATCTGAGCCCCATGTTGAGCTCTGTGATAATGGCTCAGAGTCTGAAGTCTACTTCAGATTCTGTGTCTCCCTCACTCTGTCCCTCTCCCACTCATGTTCTGTTGTGCTTTCTCAAAAATAAACATTAAAAAAAAGAATGTTTTGATGAGCTTATTGGTAGATTTCACAGGGCTGAGGAAAAAAATCAAGGAGCTTGAAGATATGTCAATAGAACCTTCCTAAACTGAAATTCAAAGAGGAAAACAAAAGCACAAGAAACAAACAACAAGCAAACAAACACACTATCTGTGAAGAGTAAGACAACTTCATAAAAGTTTAGTACACGTATAATTGAAATAAAAGGAGAAAAAGGAGATAAAGTGCATAATAAGTACTTTTAGTAGTAATGGCCAAACACATTGAAAACATGTGTTAAGTGAAAGAAATCAGTCACAAAAGAATACATATTGTATGATTCCAATCATATGAATGCCAGAGTAGAGAAATCTGAAATAGAGACAGAAAGATTAGTGGTTGCCTCGAGCAAAGCAGAGATGGTGGTAGCTAGTGGGTACTGTCTAAAGAACAGGGTTTTCTCTTTGAAATGAAAGAAGTGCTCTAAAATTAACTTTGTGATGGTAAAACGTATCTGTAAATAGACTGAAAACCATTGAATTGTACACCTTAAATGCATGAATTTTATACGGTATACATTGTAGCTCAAGAAAGCTATTGAAAATAAAAGTAAATATTTAAAATTAGATATTCCAAACCTTCCAAATTACTGACAAAACACCAAACCATAGGTTTAGGAAATTCAGAGACTGCTAAACTGGATAAACACCAAAGACAATAAAATAGAGGGAAAAACAGCTTGATAAATCATAATCAAGTAACAGAAAATCAAAGACAGTGGAATTTTAAAAGAAGGTAGAGAGGAGGCAGGCATGTTAGATATCCAGGAAGAAGCACAAGAATTAGAGCTGACTTCTCATTGAAAACAATGCAAATAAGGAAACACATGGAAGTACAAAACCATCAATCTATAATTCTCTATCCATTGAAATTATGCATCAAAAATGAAGGGGAAATAGACTCTCTTAGACAAACAAAAATTGGCAAAATTCATTTCTAGCAGTCCTTCCCTGCAAATAACAATTGAAGTTCTTCAGGCAGAAAAAAACAATATTGTAAGTCAGAAACTTGGATGTGCATACAGCGGGAAAAGCATCAAAGAAAAAAATAAATGAAGACACATAAAATACTCTATTTCTTATTTGTATTGATTTAAAAGGAAATTCTTTGTTTAAAAATAACAATAGCTGGGGCACCTGGGTGGCTCAGTCAGTTAAGTGGCCGACTTCAGCTCAGGTTATGATCTCCTGGTTTGTGAGCTCCAGCCCTGGGTCGGGCTCTGTGCTGACAGCTCAGAGCCTAGAGCCTGTTTCGGATTCTGTATCTCCCTCTGTTTCTGCTCTTTCCCTGCTCATGCTCTGTCTCTCAAAAATAAACATTAAAAAATTTAAAAAATAAAGTTAACAATAGTAACAATGTATTGTAGGGTTATTAAAGCACATGGATAAGTGAAATGAATGACAGAATGACACAAGGGAGAGGATGCAGGAATTGGAAATATGATGTTATAAATTATCTGCACTACACATGACAGAGGATAGTGTTATTGAAGCTGTACTTAGATTAGTAAAAATGTATATTGTAAACTCTAGAATAATTACTTAAATTTTTTTAAAAAAGAAATATATTCAATAGCCTAAGATAATTGATAAAACAGAAACATAAAATTATAAAATACTCAATTAAAACGAGAGATTGCAAAAGTATAGGAAGGAAAAACATAGCCAATATAATAAATAAAAAAGCTACATACATGGTAGGTATTAATCCAACTTTATAAATAATCATTTTTAAAGTTCTTTTTCTTTTTTTTTTTTTAAGAGAGAGAGAGCGAGCATGAGAGCTGAGGAGAGGGGCAGGGAGAGAGAGAGAAAATTTTAAGCAGGCTCCACACTCAGCATGGAGGGGCTCAATCCCACAACACTGGGATCATGACCTGAGCAGAAACCAAGAGTCGGAAGCTCAATGAACTGAGCCACTCAGCCACCCCTAAATAATCACTTTAAATGTCTACATATACATATTAGAAATGAGTGATTGTCAGAGTGGATAAAAATGACAAAATCCAAATGTATATTGACTACAAGAAACTCATTTTAAACATAAAGATTTACGTATGCTAGAAGTAAAATAATGGTGCAAGATATGCCAGCTAATAATAATAAACAGTTAACAAAACTGTATCAATTACAATAAATCAATCTTTAAACCAAAGAATTTTATCAGGAATAAAGAAATCAATGCATTATGCTAAAAATAAAAGTCCATTCTTCAAGAAAACACAGTCCTAAATGGGTATGCACCTAGTAGCAGTCAAAACACATAAGATAAGAAATGGATAATGCCATTATTATAATTAAAGAATTCAACATCCTTTTGTCAATAAATAGTAGATCAAACAGGCCAAAAATAAATGAGAATATAAAAGACCTAAAGAGAACAATTAGTCAACTTGATCTAATTGACAGTTAAAGAATACTTCATCCAACACAAAATTACAGACTCACATGGACCATTAACTGAGATAGTCTACATTATGGGTCATAAAATACACCTAAACAAATTTAAAGGGAATAGAAATCATGCAAAGTAAATTCTCAGGCCATACATAAATTACTTTAGAAAATAATATCGGAAAAGTACTTGACAAATTCCAAAATACTTGGAGAATAAACAGTGCACTTATAAATGACACATAGGTCAAAGAAGTCTTAAGAGACTTTAAGACAATAATCTAAACAAAATGAATATGAAAATAGAAATTCTGTGGAATGCAAGAGAGGAGACAGTGCTTAGAAGGACAATTATAGCATGAATACTTATACTAGATAATATTTAAACTAAATGTTTTAAAATCTCACTTTAGGAAACTAGAGAAAAGAGAGCAACGTAATACCAAGGGAAACAGTAAAAGAAATAATGAAAATTTGAGAAAAAGTCAATTCAATTGCAAATAAGGAAATAATAGAGAAAAATCAATGTAATGAAAAGTGATTCTTGAAAGTGTCAACTAAATTGAGAAACAAAAGTGATCTTGGTAACATTTTTCCATCCTATTAATTTAACATAATAGTGTATAAGACCTCATCATGACATATCAATATTTTTAGCCCATCCACAGCCCATCTCCCCTCCCGCAGCCTTCAGTTTGTTCTCTGTATTTAAGAGTCTCCTATGATTTGTTTCCCTCTCTTCTTTTTTTCTCCTTCCCCTATGTTCATCTGTTTTGTTTCTTAAACTCCACACATGAGAGAAATCATATGGTATTTGTCTTTCTCTGACTGACTTATTTTGCTTAGCATAATACACAGTCTAGTTTCATCCACATCATTGCATATGGCAAGATTTCATTCTTTTTGATGGCTTCAAGACACAAACTTAAGGGAGCCTCATTCTTGCTGACTGACTCAAAGAGTCTCCTGGAGGAATTTCTAAAGTGCTGAGAGAAAACTACAGTTGCATATATTTAACTAGTATCTGTCAGACCTGTTCTGGATTAGAAAGCACACTCCCACAATTTGATCTCATCAACGACCAGAGAGTAGCTTCAGTGCTCTGATTTGCAGCCATCTCTGTGACTCTCACTAGATACCTAGTGCATCAAAGTGTCTCTCCTCCTTTTCCCATTCTTTTTTTGTTCTTCCTATACATAGTTGCTTTTAACATTCTAGCTCTAGTTTCATCAGCCAAAGGCTAATTTAATTATACTTGTAATTTTACCCACACTCTGAATTGTTCTTTAATAGAATGAGACCGGGACACCTGGGTGGCTCAGTTGGTTAAAACTCCAACTTCAGCTTAGGTCACGATTTCATGGTTCGTGGGTTCAAGCCCCATGTCTGGCTGTGGGCTGGAACCCCGAGTCAGATTTTGTGTCTCCCTCTCTCTGCCCTTCACCCATTAGTGCTCTCTCTCTCTCTCAAAAATAAATAAACATAAAAAAAGAACAAGACCATTGTCCCCAAATCAGTTTTAAAATTTTATTAAGTCTTCAATTTATAGATTATCTTATTTTTTAAATTCAAATGTAAAATAACACTTAAGTACATTACCATATGAACCTGTGAATAGAGAAAAATCAGCAGGAATGTAAAACTCAATTTAGAACTTTCTAAAGGTGAATTCTGCTAGAGGTTAAGAAAGGATATGCAAAAACCTCTATGTTTTTTATATTAATGAAAATAAAATATTTCGGGTAGTTACCAACAGAGAGAATAGATATAAATCCTAAACAAAACCAGTGAGATAAATAATTCACTTTAAATTCTCATCAAGTGACTCAGATAATTTTGGAAACAGAAAAACTATTCTGTGTATGTTGCCATTGTTCTCGGCAAAGAAGTTCAGGTATTTGTGCCTACCAAGCTGAAACACAAATTATAAGTAAGCAAATAACTACTTTCAAAATTTGAAGAAATCTGCAGCTATTATATTTTCTTCTGACCTTACTCAACAAATATTCATAGGATCAATTAACATTTAGTTTTCATTAGTAAAGATGATTCTAAATTACGCTTAATAGGGAAACCACATAATTTAAAATTGGTAATTGAGTGTTCATTTTTCAGATTCAACTAATTATAAACACATAATGGCTCATTCTTCACAGAGTTTGGTTTTAGTAATCCTTGCCTTATGTATTGTAGTCCTGTATACTTGACTTAAAATCATGGCAAACAAAGGAATGTTTTATTCACATCATAAAAATAAATACCACAGGTAGGTTATGATGATGGTAAAGATATTAAATAAGGTTATAAAAGTAACTGTTGCATTGTGTGAGAGAAACACAAGTACTCTTTAGGAACAGAGGATAAAGTTGTGCTGTTTAAAGAAAAAAAATGCACATATTGAGATTAGAGGGGTTTGCAAGAAAATCATTGTTAGAGAAATTGCTGAATAAGCAAAAAACTGTAACTAGTTGCTTTTTAAAAATTTTTTAATAGTTTATAGAGAGAGAGAGAGAGAGACAGAGACAGAGAGAGAGAGAGCAAAAGCTGAAGAGGGGCAGAGAGAAGGAGAGACAGAATCTTAAACAGGCACCTGCCACCGGCATAGAGCCCAATGCGGGGCTCGAACTCACAAACTATGAGATTATGATCTGAGCCAAGATCACAAGTTGGATGCTTAACTGACTGTGCTACCCAGGTCTCTCCCCATCCCCCTCCTTTTTTTTTAAATTTCAGTGAAATAAAGATGTTTTTAAATATCATTCTTTAGATTCCTAAGATATTTCAGAGCTATGTACTACTTCAATAATTAAATAATTTTAATTACATATGCTTAACAGTACATTCTTTGTAACATGAAGTAGTAAAAGTTATTAAATTCCCCTTAATCTATATTTGTTATTGCAACCTGCACACATTCAAACTTTTACCTAAATATATCCTCACATATAGTGACTGAAAACTAAAAACATAATTCTGATTGAATAAAAACACTTTTATTGTCAAACTCCATGAAAAGTTAAAGATAAGTTAAATGCACTCAGAAGTTAATATACAAAAGTGTTAGAAATAAGCACATGTGGAGTATTTAATATGTGCAAGACATTGTTGAAAAGTAGTTTGTAAATAATGTCTCATTCAATTCTCACAAAAATTGTTTAAAATTGGTCCCACTGGTATCTCAAGGTTGCAGAACAACTAACCATCTTTTCCAAGATTGCCCAGCTAGTATATAGTAGTTCTTGAATTTGAATCCAGAAAATGGATCAGGAATTCGGTTCTTCCTCAACTAGCAAAACCTGCCTTTCAAAAAGAATTATGTTGTACTGTCTAAAAGAAATTAAAATCCAAAATCAAATTATCTTGCCCTTTTGAGATAAAATTCAAATTCCGATTCTTAAGTTATATCAAAATCCAAGAATCATTCTCCCACAACTCATTCTCTGGTCAACATGTAGGCAAAAGAAAAGGACATTGTGAATCTTTAATCTTATAGCGGTTGAATTGGTCAAATGTCAAGTGTCTCGTTTATTTATTATTTAAAAATAATTTAACATTTCTTTATTTTTTGAGAGGCAGAGACAGAGCATGAGTGGGGGAGGGGCAGAGAGAGAGGGAGACACAGATTCCGAAACAGGCTCTAGGCTCTGAGATGTCAGCTTTGAGCTGAGACGGGCTCAAACTCACAAAACGCGAGATCAGGACCTGAGCCAAAGTCGAACACTTAACAGACAAAGCCACCCAGGTGCCCCTCAAAGGTCTCATCTATTATTTTCAAATAAGAGAAGGAAACACCACCATAATCCTCTCCCAAACAATACCATTAAGATTTAGAAAAGTAGCTTACAACCCAATCATCAGGCCCTATCTTAGTTACCCCAGGTGAAATAATGTTCCCAGAACTGTTATAAATATTACAGAGACCAAGGCAGAAATTTAGTCGTAAAAAGAGAATTAACTTTGTTAGGATCATGAGCACAATTATCAATGGATAGAAGTTTCAGAAATAAAAAACCTCTTAATTTAACCTCATTTTGATACATGTCTCACTACCATGCTGATTTTGTCCTAGGTGTGTGCAGTACCTGTGGACTGATTCCACCTGTGCAGAAGAATCATAGCTGTATTTTTTTTTTTTTTTTTTTCAAATTTTTATA
>NW_027527957.1:4829255-4861235 GCF_008692635.1 Crocuta crocuta
TTTTTTTTTTTTTTTTGCAAAGTTTAGAAATTTTCCATGTTGATCTCCAGAGTGGCTGGACCAGTTTTCATCCCCAACAGCATTGCAGAGGGCTGCCCTTTTTCTGCATCCTCACCAACACCTGTTGTTTCTTGTGTTGTTAATTTTAGCCATTATAACAGATGCGTGGTGGTATCTCATCATGGTTTTGATCTCTATTTCTCTAATGATAAGTGATGTTGAACATCTTTTCATGTCTGTTAGCTACTTGGATGTCTTCTTTGGAAAACTGTTCACATCTACAGCACATTTCTTCACTGGATTATCTGGTTTTGGGTGTTGACTTTGCTAAATTCAATATAGATTTTGGATACTAACCCTTTATCAGATTTGTCATTTGCAAATATCTTCTCCCATTATGTAGGCTTCCTTTTAGTTTTATTGTTTCTTTTTCTGTGTGGAAGCTTTTTATCTTGAGGAAGTCCCAATAGTTCATTTTGGTTTTTGTTTGCCTTTCCTCCGACAACATGTCTAGTAGGAAGTTGCTCTGGCCAATGTCAAAGAGGTTCCTGCCTGTCTTCTTCTGTAGGATTTTGATGATTTCCTATCTTACATTTAGGTCTTGCATCTATTTTGAGTTTGTGTGTGTGGATGAGGTAACAGATTGGTCCAGCTTCATTGTTCTGAGTGTTGTCATATTGTTTTCCCAATACCATTTGTTGAAGAGATTGTCTTTTTTCCATTGGATATTCTTTCCTGCTTTGTTAAAGAGAGTTGACCTTGTAGCTGTGGGCCCATTTCTAGGTTTTCTATTATGTTCCAATGATCTATGTGACTGCTTTTGTGCCACTACCACACTGTCTTGATGACAATAGCTTTGTATCTGGAGCTTAAAATCTGGAATTGTGATGTCTCCAGTTTTTTCTTTTTCAGGATTGCTTTAGCTCTTCACGGTGGGTCTTTTGTGAATCTTAGGACTGTTCTAACTATGTAAAAAATGCTGACAGTAATTTGATGGGCATTGCATTAAATGTGTAGATTGCTTTGGTCCTAGAGACAATCCTCTGCATTTTCTAATTGGTGTCAATCCCTTGCAATACATTTCTTTTCAGACATCATAGTTTTCATCTCTCTTTCTCTCTCTTTTTCTTTTTTCTTTTTTTATTCTTTTTTAAATGTTTGTTTATTTTTGAGAGAGAGAGACAGACAGAGTGTGAGAGGGAGGGGGCAGAGAGAGGGAGACACAGAATCCAAAACAGGCTCCAGGTTCTGAGCTGTCAGCACAGAGTGTGATGTGGGGCTGGAACTCATGAACCATGAGATCATGACCTTAGCTGAAGCAGAATGCCTAACCAACTGANCTCCAGGTTCGAGCTGTCAGCACAGAGTGTGATGTGGGGCTGGAACTCATGAACCATGAGATCATGACCTTAGCTGAAGCAGAATGCCTAACCAACTGAGCCACCCAGGTACCCCATCTCTCCCTCTCCTTTTTAAAGAGTTCTGTTTTTAAAAGTTTGTTTATTTTGACACTTCTCCATAGAGGACATCCAGATGGCCAACAGACACATGAAACGATGTTCAGCATCCCTCCTCATCANACAATGTAGATGGGACTATATTATGCTAAGTGAAGGAAGTCAGTCAAAGAAAAGAAAAACACTATATGATTTCACTTATATGTGGAATTTAAGAAACAAACCAGATGAACATATGGAGGGGGTAGAGAGAGAGGAAAACAAATCATAAGAGATTCTTAAAGATAGAAAACAAACTGAGGATTGATGCAGAGAGATGGATGGGGAATGGGCTAGAGCGGTGATGGGTATTAAGGAGGGCACTTGTTATAATGAGTACTGGGTGTTATATATAAGTGATGAATCACTGAATTCTACTACTGAAACCAGTATTGCACTGTATGTTAACTAACTAGAATTTAAACAAAAATTTTTGTCATTTTGACAAAGCCCCAGTTAACAGAAATAATTCAAGTTGCCTTTTAATTTATACACAGTATATTCATAACATCTTGATTTATGTCTCGTCTGAGTCCCATGTTTCTGGAACTCTATACATGTTGCACTGAGGATGAACCAAATCTCACATCTTAGCCTCCTACACACTCCTGTGAGTAAGCATTTGTTTTTTAACCTGAAGCATACTGGATGTTTCCTCCACCACTTGCTATGCAAGTATGTAGACCTTTGAAGTTCATTTCCAATAGAGAATTTCACCCTAGTCCTCAGCTTTGATCAACTGAGGGATTTTTCCTAACAAACTTCCTAATTAAATTTACTTTCATAGCTTCTATAGAATACAAGCCACCACCCATATCACTGCCATGTACATCTCAAAACTCTATGATTCCACCAGGATTTAATGTTGCAGTATCACTTTCACATATGTCATCTTCTACATATGTAGACATGTCTACAAGATAAGCCTTGTGCAACCACAACCAGTGTCTTATTGAAAACTCAGCTAAATTAGATTAATCATGTTGTATAAGTCCATTATTTTCCTTCTATAAGAATGTAGGACTAATGTGGTTTCCTATAATGGAATACAACCTTCATCTTGCTTTTCATTGTTTTTTTTTTCTCCCTGGGGGGGAACAATATATTTGTATGTCAAATATGATATTATCTTATTTTTTAAAAATATGATTTTCTACTTGTCTAATTTTTTAATCAATCAATTAATTAATTAACTAATTGATTTTGAGGGGGAGAGAGAGACCACAGGTGAGGGAGGGACAGAGAGAAATTGGGATCGAATCCTAAGCAGGTTGTTTACCATCAGCATAGAGCCTAATGAGAGACTAGATCCCACGAACTGTGATATCATGACCTGAGCTGAAGTAAAAACTCTGACACTTAACTGACTGAGCCATCCAGACGTCCCTGTTTATTTATTTTGATAGAGAGCATGCAAGTGAGGGAGGGACGGAGGGAGAGGGAGGGAAGAATTTCAAGCAGGCCCTACTCTCAGTGCAGAGCCAGACGCAAGGCTCAATCTCACGACCCTGAGATCATGACTTAAACTGAAATCAAGAGTCTGAGGCTTAATCAACTGAACCACAAAGGTATCCCTTGTTGGATCTCTTTAATAAAATATTTGCTTTAACCATCATGAGTTGAATATCTCTACAAAAGAGATATCCTCCCAACAGGCTTCCTATTGAACCCAAGTGAGGACACAACCTGTCTATTTTGCTGATTTTATTTCAGTGTGTCTTATCTACCTTCCCATGGGTCCTAATTCTACAGATTTCTGGGAACATGTCTTCCCACTCAAAGTCTACAATTCTATTCCCATTTACAATAGCTGTATAATCTTGAAAGGCATAGAGAAATGCAATCCCTCTCCAGTGTTTTCACATATTATTTATTTATCTAATAAAACTGGCACAAAATTTATAGGTGTTTCCCCAGGTATGATTACTATGAATACTCTACTTTGGGTTACAAGACAATCATCTCACTATGTTTTTTTTTTTGGTTACTGAATATCAACTTTTACCTCTTGGCTTTTGGTTTTCGCTCTGGGCAACAGGATATTTCANACTTTTATACTTCCTCTAACAGGTGTCTTTTTTTCAATTTTCTCATTAAGAGTGATCATTATATTTTTATATCTATAATGTGATAGGTAAAACATTTCCATATATTAATTCATTTTTTCAACTTTCATCTAGTCATTCAATTTTGATTGAGTATCCTACTATGTGCCAGGTTGAGTCCCATGTGCTAGAGAATAATGTTCAACTTGCCAAATAATGTCTTCACACTCATGAATCTTTGTAGTGCACAAGGTTAGGAAAATTAATCAGTACAATGTCTGAACTAAGTAGAAATATATCAGGATAATGTCTATGGTGGCAGTGATTAGGGACCTATTTTGCTGAGATGAACAGAAAAATATTTCAATAAATAAGTTGAAAGTAGAGTTACAAGAAAGGGCCACCCTTGCAAAGATGGACAGAAATGGCAGAGAAAAACACTCTAGCTGTGGGGGCAATTAATACCAAGGCAATGGGCAATTTGGACATGTTTGAGAAACTTAAACAACAAAAGCAAATCAAGTAACAGCCAGCAAATGGGCTAGGGAAAGTAAATTTAGAGAGGGGATAAAATATGAGATCTGAAATTCATATGATTGTTGAAGAGTAAGGGATGAGTCAAAGAGTGAAGTAACAGATAATGTTTTAGGTAGCTTTTTCATTTGTCTAATACCTAAGGATGACTAATGTAAGTATTCAAATACATTTAAGTATTTTGAGCCATTTATCCAGAACCAAGTTAAGCAAAGAAATAATGATATGTCAATTTCAGAGTTAGTTATCTGAGATAGTTATTTGTTATTAATTTTGGAATTAGTTATTCAAGATTTTGAATGATTAAAACATTCAAATTCAGTATCTGTAGACTTTAATGTATCATTTCACTTTATTTATTGCAAGTTGGAGGTAAGTACACATTACAGTAAAATAAGCCTCTTCTAAATGATACTGATCACTTTGAATAATCTTAAATGGTTAATCTATTCAGATAGGACTTACGAGAAAGCATATATAGCTCTTCAACATATACTGTATTTCTCAAAACTTAACATGCTTCTATATGGAAAAAAAATCTTTATTTTTGTGTTTTTTAAAAGTTTACTTATTTTGAGAGAGAAAGAGAGTGAGAGACAGAGAATGTTCAGGGAAGGGCAGTGGGAGAGGAGAGAGAGAATCTCAAGCAGGCTCCATGCTGATAGCAGAGAGCCCAATGGGGTCACAAAATCAGAAACTGAGATAAGAGAGATCTTGACCTGAGCTGAAACCAAGGGTCAGGTGCTTAAACAACTTATGCACCCAGGTTACCAGGAGAAAAAAAATCCTTGAAAACATCTATTTCTGTTTATTTTCTAGTATAGAAGCAATAGTTTTTTGTTTTTGTTTTTCCTTAAGGAATACATGGCTCTAGTAAAAGTGCTATATTGGTCAAAATATACGTATACCTTTCACTTGTTTGAAAAAACAGTTAAGTTCAGGCATGTACCACCAAGAAAGGGATGAGGTCAGTGAACTAAAAGCAGGAAACATTGATGTGTTAAGTAGTTACTTAATTTTTTTTTCCTTTAAGATGTTTTGTTTTGCACAAATTGAAATATTTTGTTCTCGACTGAAATGTGGTAGGGACAATTTGTAGTAGATAAACATCTCAAAAATCAATTGAGAAGTATGCTTTTGTTCTTAAGATTAGAAAATAAATGGGGAGTACAAGTGTATAACAGCTAAATGTTGGTATATTAAGATCTCAATATGCTTGACACACGTACTCTTTTGACAAAAAGTTATCAATGTGTCCATGTTTACAAGAATGTATTTCAAGAAAACTTTTAGAAGACCTTGTTTTGGAGGAAAATTTCTAGTTATGATAAAGACTCAAAAGTTATTTTATATCTTAGAAGGATGAGAAGTACAAGATAAAACTTGCTATGGGAGATATATATTCCTGAGAAAACATAGGAATCTTATAATAATTCTATTTCAATCATTACTGAAAGCTTTTACTAAGGCCTTGCAAATATTGACCTTTGGCCTGCAAGATGGTGTTGTCATCATTGTTGCCTAAAAGACTGATACAGTGGTTTATCGATGTTCTAGAGTCATTTTGTGACTAATTTACTCACTGGATTTTTTAACACATCATAGGCTTTTTACACTCTCACTGAAATTCAACTTGTCTTAAATAACATAAAGATTTTTTTTCAAACTAGTGAATCTTTTTTAAAATAGTTTATTGTCAAGTTGGTTTCCATATAACACCCAGTGCTCATTCCAACAAGTGCCCTCCTCCATGCCCATCACCCCCCTTCCCCTCTCCCCCAATCCCATCAGCCCTCAATTTGTTCTCAGCATTCAAGAGTCTCTCATGGTTTGCCTCCCTCCCCCTCCAAATGCTTTGATCACTTAAGAAGAAAGGGACCATATAATCTAAGAAGCTGTATGGCATGTTATCACTGCTATTATTGTTAATTTTATATTCCTGTGCTCTCATGGGTTAAATGATAAAGAAAAATTTTGTCTCATATGAGATCTAGCTCAAGGTTCTCACCAGTATTTTATAGATTTCTCTACTCTTAATAATGTATGTCAAAAATGAAACCAATATGTCCAGACTTACTCCATTTCACAATACTTTTTTACTTCTATCAACGTGACCCAAAATTAATCTCCAGACATAGATACATCTACACCAAAGGAAAGGAACATTTTTACCCATATTTGGTGAAATTATGTAATTTTACCAAGGTCTTTTAAGTAAGGTATGGTAAAATTGAGATTGAAATATCAGGGTCTTATTATTAGAAATGAAACGAACAAACTTTCTGCAAAGTCATCTTATGGCTATGAATGTGGTTTCATGGTATAATATTTTAGTTATTCAGAGTCAAAGGAACCAAATAATTAAAATTTTAAATGAAAAATATGGATGGTATTTGGTTTTCTATGTTTTCAGATATTCTTTTCTTTTAGTATAATGTTATAAACTACGACAATGTTCTTTATTTCTTAAATAATCATTTTCTTTATTTGAAAATTATTCTGTAAAAGATAATTACACAATAAAATTATTTTTATAATATAGTTACTTTCAGGTGAAGGTAATAGTAAATGTTAAAAATTACAGTGGCATTATAAATTATTAAGCTTAGAAATTATTTTGCTTTCCCTGGGGCACCTGGGTGGCTCAGTCAGTTAAGTGTCCAACTTCAGCTCAGGTTATGATCTCATGATTCGTGGGTTCAAGTTCCGTGTCGGGCTTTGTGTTGACAGCTAGCTCAGAGCCTAGAACCTGCTTCAGATTCTGTATCTCCCTCTCTCTGGCCCTCCCCTGCTCATGCTCTCTCTCTCTCTCTCTCTCTCTCTCTCTCTGTCTCAGAAATAAATAAAAGATAAATTTATTTTTAAAAAAGTAAATTATTTTGCTTTCCTTAAAATTTCACATTTCAAATAATACCTATTAAAAGTTTTCAAAACACAATTATTTTATGACTTTTTGGACAATATCCCAACACCAATATCTTAATAGAGATAAAACAAACTATTCAGTATGTGCAGCAAAATTAGTAGTATGGATTAAATAGTACCACAATTTCTTGATCTCAAAATCCAGGCTTTAACGATTTGACTTAAGTTCATGCTCAAAAAAAATCTATGTATTTTATTTTCCAATGTATGTCCCAAGGAAGCAAGAATTTATAATTTATATTAAAGGCAAGTAAATGCCTTAAACTCATACAACAGCACTTTTAGTTATATGGTTTATTGTGTGTTGACTATAAGACCACTTGGAACTTCAAAGCTGAAATGTCTTATGCCCAAGTTCTAACTTTATGAAGACTAAAATGTAAGAAATGGTCCTTCACTTCAGGTTTTAAAAATGACAGTCCAAAGATAAAAGCGAGTGATCGCAGTGATGTGGAAGAGGTATGTGCTTATAGAGAATTTATGGTGTGCACTACAAATGGCTAAGATAGAAACTTCTCAATTTAGACCACTGTGTAGCTCCAGCTCAGACGATACAGTTTTAGGACTTCTGTCTTTTATGAAATACAGAAAGAAAAGTCTAAAAGTGCCTTCCTTTTCCTACATACAAACACCTTTTTATTTGTTAAGAATCACTATAAATAATAGTTCCTTTATTTCTTAAATTTATTTTATTTAATTCTACTCTAATTCATATCATCTCTTTCATTCCTCTTCAGTAGAAAATATAAACATTTTCATGTATATCATTTTATTGGAGGAAATATTCACCATAGTTATTACCGGCATTCCACTAGACACTAAAACAGACGAACACAAAAACTTTAAACTTGCACTGTAATGTTAACTTCCTGAACAATATGGCTTTTCAGAATTCTCTAATTTTAAATCCAAGTGCAAGCACAAATGTCCAAGGAGAAAGTGGGAACAAGAAAGCTTTGGAAAGCTAGGGATAAAAATAATAGCTAACAATTATTGAGTGCCTTTATATGTCAGCTACCCATCTAAATGGATATGTACTTACATGTATAGCTACTTAGTATTCAATTAAGCCTCAGAAGTAGGATGAGATTTCTAACTTAACTTCTTTCACAATGCCTTTTCATTATAGGTAAGATAATACAAATATTGGTAATCTACCAGGATGCTAAAGCTACTAATTCTAGCTGTATATAATCAGGAACTAGGCATAAACACTAGATGAATTTGGGGTCTTCCTAGACCAAGCATGAAGTTTTTCACTGTGGCATCTTAGACACCTGAAAAAATATATATTTGATTAAATAACAAAGTTAGCCAACTTTTTAATAAAGAACCAGAGAATAAATATTTTAAACTTTGTAGCCCACAAATGATCTATGTAACATACCTGGAAGTCAGGTAATAGGGTCTTCCACTGGCCAAATATGGGACAATTGAGTATAATAGATCTATTTTGTTCAATATAGTTGATTCAAGCAAGAAGAAATAATAAAAGCTAAAATTAGTGAGTCACAATTTAATGAGAAATGGACAATTTGCATAATCTCAACATATCTCCTATAAAATAATTATTATTTACAGGGGGGAAATGGGTAATTTTACAGTAGAGAAAATTGGCAGCCACCACCTTAGTCTGGCTAACAAAGATTACCTAATCAGTAATTGGACACATAAAACTTGCAAAACACATGATAAAATGCAATTAGAAAACAATAAATAAACTAGGGTCATTTCTGTGATATCTCTGCCAAAAAATTAATAACCTGGACTTATTCATGAGGAAACATCAGACAAACCCACCCTGACAAACACTCTACAATAAGTTTTGCAATGTTTCTGTAAGCTTGAAGTCATATGAAATTAACAAACAAGCAAACAGATAATAAATTCCTGAAACTATGTTAGAAAAATTAAATCAGCATCCTTGGAAATGTTACCCAAAATGATATATTTAAAATTTTCTCAGGGTGCCTGGGTGGCTCCGTCAGTTAAGTGTCGGACTTCGGCTCAGGTCACGATCTCCTGGTTTGTGGGTTCGAGCCCAAAGTCAGGCTCTGTACTGACAGGTCGGAGTCTGGAACTTACTTCTGATTCTGTGTCTCTCTCTCTCTCTACCCCTTGCCCGCTCAAACTCTGTATGTCTCTCTCTCTCTCTCTCAAAAATAAACATTAAAATAAAAATAAAATANAAATAAAATAAAATAAAATTTCCTTTTGGTGGGGCATCTGACTGGCTCAGTGGGCAGAGCATATAACTTGATCTTGGGGTCGTGAGTTGGGTGTAGAAATTATTAAAAGCTAAATTAATTAAATAAACTTCAAAAAATCTCCTCTAAGTGATGCTAATTTTTAGCCAGCTTTGATAAGTACAGATCTACATGAAGTAGAGAGTAGTAATTAGCAGATCCAAGTGTCATGTTATGGGTTGCATCACCAATAAGAAAAAAATCAGTAAGTCAGTCATATCCAGCACAAAATCTATTATGTTAAATGCAGAGTCCATGAATTATATCTATTTCAGGTATCATACAAAACTAAAACCATGCTTCCCTTCTCAGTCAAGTGCCCTGAGATTTCATTACTAGAACCATTTCCCAGAAAAAAACTGCTGATAGATATTTAAGAAATTCATTTTCTACTTGCTCCCTTGGCACATGGTACAGTCCATGTTTAGTTATCTCTCTTGTAACAAATATGGGGAAAGTTCATTATTATTGTTATATTTCATGGGAAAGAGAGTCAAAGTCTTGTAATTCATGTAGAAACAGCTTCTGAAGGTCATTGAAAGCCATTCTTTGGGCATTAAAGTTTGAAAAGCTTTCAGATTCCTATAAATAAAACTATCCCAATGATCAAAAACTTAGTCTTCCCCCAAATAATGCCCTAATATTCACATGAGTGAGCAAGAGAGATTATGAATTCTGACATTCACATCTGTAGAATCAAATTTGCAATTTTGTGTTCAGTACTCAAGCATGAATCTGCATACAGAAAATGTAATCAGGACCATCATAGAATATTTGAGAGTTTCGGATTGTGCACTCAAAAACAAACCTCTAAATGTTCTATTCAGGTAAAACATTTTGTTCTGAAGATGCTATTAGTAGACATAGAATACAGAGTTAGAGTTCATGGGCACTGGCCCTGCATCCTCTCTTGCCCAGGGGCTTACAGTTCCTCTTCCTCTTATTTTCTCATTTTCTCATTGAGACTGGTTCCTCAGCTCCATTACAACTCAACATGGTCAACAGGGCACAATCTGCTTGAGTTTTTAGCTCCAGTAATATAAAATCTGACTGTATTCTTTGTCATTCATTACAAACTCAAGGGAATCTGATTCACTATCAATTATCTAATCTTGAGTCAAGTGGGCCAACTAATTTGATCCAATTATTTATAACCCATGCTTGAGATTATACAGATCAAATTAGAAATGACAAATTAAGCATTTGAATTTGTCACTCTCCTGTTAAATTATGACAGACTATCAGATGCAGCCACTTCATATGATCTTAGTTGTAGTATTTTATTTTAATTTTACCTGCTTTCCCAAAAGACTGGTCCCTTGTTTCCATGTGTTCATAAATGGTAACTAATTGTTATTTCACCACTGCTCTCTGTAGGTCCCATCTTGGAATTAGAATGCCTCTTTCTCCTTTTTGACTGGGTAACTACTTTAAAATTCTGTTTATCTCTGAGTCCATAGTCTGCAAGCCATTCTAAGTAGCAATTTTTTTTATCAGTTAGTATATTTATTTAAAAACCAGCAAAAAAACCCTCTGAATATTGTTGGCAAAAATAAAATGTATTATAACAATATTAGGAGCTTCTACAAATGAAATGATGGCAAGATTGAAATTGGAGTAGAATAGAAAGAGTTCTGGGGTGCTACCCAAGTTCAACTCTAGTAGTAGTCTTGACAGCAGCACCAGTGAAGCACTTCTATTGGGATGAGTGAATAACTACTCCCTCTGGTCTTGAACCATTTGCTTAAGATTCCAAGTCTGAGGATAGGTCATTGGACTACTAGACTTTAAAATATGTTCTGTGGCTCTTTTGGCACAAGCATTATATGAAGAGTGCCAAAGTGCTTTCAGGAAATGTAAATCTTTTGCAGGGGAATGGCAGACACTGGGTTATAGTAACACACACACACACACACACACACACACAAACAAATAAACAATGGGATAGTTTTAGAAAAAAGAAATGCTAAGGATAAAGGAAAAGCGAAACACTAAAGTAGTCCTTGAAAATGTTGTGAAGAGATGTAATAAGGATGATATTATTACCTTGAAAATAATCCAAAATACTGACTCCAAGGACTGCTATAAGCAAAGATAGTTTTAGGCAATTAAGAGTCAAGAGAGTTGATTTTTCCCTAGTATTGTTTTCAAATATAATTTATATAAAGTGTGTATTTGTCCAAGGTTTTTCCTCTTTTTTTTTTGTTTTTTGTTTTTTGCTATCTCTAGATTCTTTTTTAAATTTCATTTATGTCACGGGAATTTAAAAACAATATTACATTTATGATCACCCACAAGCCTGAATACAATATACATAGACATACAAATACAGAGATAGCAAATAATTTCAGAAAGTTTATGCGTTACCCTCAGAGTACACCAATTAAACCAGGAGGTCTGTGATTCTCATTTTAAGAAATGCTTTCTAATAGATGACCCACGGATATGCTGCAGTTATAAGGTAACTCCCCAGTAATATTATTGCTTCTGGAGTTTTGAGCTTCATAAATATTTATCTTAATTGCTATTTGTAAAGATTATATATGAAGTGCCGAAGTTATTTTATGATTTAAAAACTAAAACATATATATTAGAGAACAATTAACACATTTTAAATGCTTTAAGGAAAAATAAAAGTCATAATCCCATTACCCAGAACTAATAAATATTAAGTTGTTAATATCATAATACACTGTATCTATTCTATTTACATTTTTCTATCCATAATTTAATATTTGATTTCTTACATAATGTTCTTATTTTAATATTTTGTCATACACATTTACCCTTATCATTAAAACTTATTTACCAAATTCAATTGTCCATTCACTAAAAACAGTAAGCCATCAGGGACACTCGGTTGGCTCAGTTAGTTAAGTGTATGTTTCTTGGTTTCAGCTCAGGTCCTGATCTTGAATTTTTGTGAGCTTGAGCCCTACATCAGGCCACAAGCTGACAGTGAAGAGTCTGCTTGGAATTTTATGTCTCCCTCTCTCTCTGTCCCTCCCCCACTTGCGCTGTCTCTGCTTCTATGAAAATAAATAAACTTAAAACTGATAAGAAATAGTAAGCCATCAGCAGATTCCATTTCCAGATGGATAGATATCAAGGTCTCCTGTTTTATTATTATTAGGGAGCAAAGTGACTCTGAATCAGAAAGGACAAGATTTTAGTCATTTGGAATCAACTCTATACTTTTGAAGGGAATTATTTTTGCTAAACTTCTGATGGTTGAAGTATGTTAATCAGTGAGTTTATTAAGGTATAACTTTGTATAGGAAGTCAAGTTACTCTAAGGTAAAGGATACATGGATGGTATCAGAATTAAAGTAAACTAAAGCAATTTCCAGTTTCTTGGGAGACGATGCCATTGTACTTATTATTTAGAGAATGGATCCAGCCAAAGAGCAGTTGTATCTTATCTCAGAGATTCACTGTGAAATATCAACTCCTTTCCATCTTCTCCTTGATTTTCAAATAAATGAAAATGGCAGGGAAACGTATACATTGTGAAAATCTTTGTTAAAAAACAACCTTTTTCTAGACAGAAGAGTTAAAACACTGATTTTAGATAGATATGAAGCAAGGTAGTATGAAACATTTAAATATATATTTTTATTTTCCATATTGAAATTACATACAAAGAGTCTTGCTTGAAGCTTCAATATTATGTGATTCCTTATAAAAATCAGGTCTGGAGGAGTAAGGTTGAGGTAGAATTTCTACCTCTCTACTATGAAATTGTACAATGATGTCTCATCACAGCTTCCTTAAGTTCTAGTGATTGCATAATATCTGAAATGTGGACTTTATTTTTTAAATACTATAGGCATCCTGGATTTTACTCACGCAACCCCAACAGTTTGAATGATTCCTTTGAATATGTATTTAGTTTAATAATTTATTTATATTTATTTATTCATCAATATTATCAGACAACTGTGTCTCAGATAGGCTCTGAAATACAGGAATGTAGGGGATGAACATTTTTTTCAAAGTTTCTGCAAGCTGAAGGTTAATAATTACATTCAACGCAATTAGTGCGATAGTACTTAATGTAACAGGGATAAGCAGAATATGTGGGAATACTTTCATAATTTAAGGAGGCTCAGAGATGCCTGAGGCTTATATAGTTAAAAGTCAGTGGGAGTTAGTCAGGTAATGAACTGAGGCTGTGGGTGGAAGAGGAGACTTACTCGCAGAGGACAGAGCTTACAGAAAGACAAGAAGGCAAGCTGTCCGCTAGATCATACAAAAATATGCAAGTAGTGTAGTAAATTTTTTAATGGGACATAATTGGACAGGAGCTAGTCTTAAGCCAACTTTTATGGAATAGTTTGGAGTTTGATTCTGAAAGATATAGAGAACTCTGGAAAGTTGGAAGGGAGGGATTGGCATCATCAGTTTTTAATTTTAACTTTCTGTTAACATTGTGGAGGCAGAGTAAAATGTGCAAAGAATTAGACTAAGTTATAATTCACTGTAAAGTTGCTGAAAAGAGGTCATGAGGACTTGAGTTACATAATATAGATTTGCAGATAGATATGTGAAAAATATTTAAAAGTATAATCTATATAACTAACAATAAATTAGAGGAAATTTCTCTTCCTAGCAGTTCCAACTGAAAGGTTAACATAAATCACATATGAAAATTACCTCTGTCAGACTACTAGGGCTGTATAACAAAAATACCATAGATTGAGTGACTTAAGCAAGAAACATTTATTTTTCACTTTTTTTAGGGGCTCCTGGGTGGCTCAGTGGGTTAAGCATCTGACTTTGGCTCAGGTCATGATCTCACGGTTCGTGGGTTTAAGCCCCAGGTCGGGCTCTGTGCTGACAGTTAGCTCAGAACCTGGAGCCTGCTTCAGATTCTGTATCTCCCTCTCTCTCTCTGACCCTCCCCTGTTCATGCTGTCTCTGTCTCTCAGAAATAAATAAAAAACATTAAAAACTTATTTTTCACTTTTTTGGAGGTTGGGAAGTCCCACCTCAAGGAGCTGGTAGATTTGATGTCTGGCATGAGCCCTCTTCCTGGGTCATAGACAACCATCTTCTTGCTGTGTCCTTACATTACAGAAAGGTTCTGGGGTCTTTTTTATAAGGACATTAATCTCATTCATGAGGCCTCCACCCTTATAACCTAATCACCTTCCTGGGTCCCCACCTCCAAACACCATCACATTAAACTTTTAACATAGGAATTTTGGAAGGACGTAAATATTCACTCCATAGCAACCTTCTTTGCTCTTTCTTTGGATAATCATTTATTTTTGTTATATATGTGATTAATTTTCACCCTCATAATCAAATGTGTTTATCACTACCTATGCTGAAGCATCCATTAAAAGTGTGCCAGGATTTTATGAATAAAATTCTGGTTCATTTGTGATGGAGGAATGCATGTTGGACTCAGTCTGACACTGTAAGCAATAAGAATATAGGGACAAGGTGTGCCTGGGTAGCTTAGTTGGTTAAGTCTCTGACTTGATCTCAGGTCATGATCTTGCTGTCTTTGAGCCCCACATCAGGTTCTGTGCTACAGCTCAGAGCCTGGAGCCTGCTTCAGACTTTGTGTCTCCCTCGCTTTCTGCCCCTCCCCCCTCATGTTCTATCTGTCTCTCAAAAATGAATAAACGTTGAAAAATTGAAAGAAAGAAAGAAAGAAAGAAAGAAAGAAAGAAAGAAAGAAAGAAAGAAAGAAAGAAAGAAAGAAAATAAGGACCAGTGTGTGAATCAATTGTTTTGGGGCATTGGAAAAGAGAGAGTACAAGATCATGATCTTTAAAAGAAAGAAAACAAAGAATCCCCACCATCGTTCTGAGCTTGTACCTAAGGGCACTACCCAAACTAAGCATAGTGAGATGGAATCTAAAATGAGGGTAGTGGAAGATGATTTCTTTAGGATGTTCCAGCTAATGACAGGGAAATGAGGAACTGATCACTCCTGAGTAGTGCTGAATTCCATTAGTGGACAGGGACTACCCACTGACCTGGCCAAACTTTTTCATAACTCACTTCAGTTTGAGGTTCTTTCTCTTATTTCTTTCTCTACCTCCTTTAATAAGTGTTAGATCCACATGATTACAGTCTCCAATTTCCCCCTCCCTACCCATGTACTATCCTTCTTTATCATCCACACGCAATTTCTCTGGAAAATTCTATTGCACAGCTAGTCTCATATGAGCTTCTTCTTCTCTGAGAACCCGAACATAGAGAAGGGGTATGAGGAGGGTTTAATAAAACAGGGTTTAGAGACTAACCACTCATCTACTGGCAGAGGATCCGAGTGCTATGTGGACAATAAATAGATGCTAGAATGAAATGTAGGCCACTTACTGAAGATTTTCCTGGGAATATTCTGATACAGGGGATTATCTTTACTAATATAAAGTTACAGGCATTTGAGAGATATTTATGGGAAATGCCTACAATAAGAGTGGAGTTGGCTGATTGTTCCTAGGTTGATCAATGGCCTGTGGAGTTGTAAGGTGAAACTAAGGATAGTTAATAAGCAAAAATTTTAATGGAAAAGCTGGAGAGCTTCTTCTGTAGCTTACAAGAAAAGCCTTTTTCTCCTTCAGTGGTAAAAAAGGACACAGCTAAAGGGCAAACTCGTGATCTGACAGGATCTTGGAATTCCAAAGACATGTAAATTCTCAGTGAAGACAGTTGTGTGATACTATTTTATGACTCCTGGTTGGAAAAAGTTGGGGCCCCAAAACATGTGATGGAGACATTTGAGTACCTACTCCTCAGGTTTTTAAGTCTTCAATCTGTTTAAACCATCAGGGCTTTCATAGGAGGCCCAAGACACACAATCTAGCACTTCTTCAATACAGGGGAAAACTAGAAAAGCTACCCTTCACCTCACCCCCATTAAAGCAAAAAATACTTACATGAAGAGGTGCTCTCACCTCGTTTCTGGTTGCCAGGTCAAAACAAAAAGTAAATTTCACTGTATTTGGATATCCCTGACCTGATAAACATGAAAGTGTTTATGTCCCCGAGAAGCTTAAAAAAGAGTAAGCATGTATGTCAGTATCCAGGAGAGTACTCTTGAGGCTGGATTTTAAAAGTTCATGATTAAATGATCTGGAACATATGACTGGATAATCAAGGATTTATTGACTTGAGGGACACTTTCTTGAGACATGGGCTTCACCATTCTGGCATGGACACAAGGGATGTGACAAATGTTCTGGTGGCATGACCTTTATAAGTCTAGAGAAAGTAATGGTCCATGCTAAATAAAGTAGAAATGTCTGGCAGATGGTATTGAAGTAAATGGGAAATTGGCATGCAAGATTAGATATATTATTTTAGTCCAGAAAAGCCCCTCAATCAGAAAGTAATGCCCTTCAGAAGGGCTCAGAGTTAACACCAATCATTAAGACCATTAAGAACACACTACTAAAAGAAATACCACCATCATTAAGATAGTCAGTGGTGGCTGTTTCATGCAGATCAGGGCTGAGCTTCACCCATTAATATTAATGGGAAAATAGGACCATGAAGTAATGGAAGTCATATGACAGTGCTTAAATACCATAAATTAAGGGCCTATAATAAACATGATGGCTGTCAAGGTTGTGGGTTGCCAAGGGTCCATGACGTACAGTGAACTACAGCAATGGTTAATGGAACATGGTGTCAGTAGAGCCAAACTAGATGGCTGGTCAATGAAAATGCTGCTTAATATCTGTACTCAAAAGAAAGCAAGAGTGATGCATCAGGGGGCTGCAAAAGGCTATTTCAAAGACAGACATACTCCTTTATCTGGTGCTGGATGTAGGCCAATTTGAAAAACGAATTTATGAACTGACAAGATGGTTGGGTTCTAGGAGAAAGATATGAAAGAAGGTATGTAATGAAGAAAGCATATGGGAATGCAGATATTTTGAAGATGGTTGGACAAAATTTTGAGTTGACATTGACCCAAAGCACTAACCCTTTGTTAGAGTGGAGATTTACAGGAGCCTTGAATAAAGGGAATCCGGGTTTATAGTGGTTCCACAGGGTACATGGATTCATCCAGTAGCCTTTCCACACACTCTGAGACCAGAACTGGGGTTGACGTATTTGGAAGTTGGATTAATTCCAACATTGAGTCCTTGGTGTAAGAGTTACTAAGTACATAGTACAAAAGGCTAAGTGGAAACCTCTGAAATTGCTTCCTACCCTAGATAAGGATCTAAAAAGAAATAAAGGAAATAAAAAAATAACATTGCCTTGTGGGATGGAAATGTGGAGATTAGTTTCATCTTTATAAAGCTAAAGGATGCAAAGGTGATTATATTATATTTTTGTTTAATTCTCCAGTTTGGCCCTCTAGTAATGGATGGATTCTAGGGAATTTCTGAAAGGTACTATCAACTCAACCAATGGTACCCTAATTATAGTTGCTGAATATGTTATATGTATATGTATATAATATGTATATGTACTGAATATGTTATCATTGTTAAAGATGATTAGTAAGGATTTACTAATGATGAACAGACTTTGGTTTAGCAAAAACATTATTTTCTATAATGATCAGAAAAAGCTCTAAGGAGTGGTTCATTTTCACATAGGACAGATAACAATATTCATTTAGAGTTTTGCCCTGTGGCCAGGTTTATTTTCCAGCCCATTGTCACAAGACAATGATTTTTGCCTGTACATTTCACAGAACATTAGATTAATTAATTATACTAATGTCATCATTCTGGTGAGGCAGGACAGACAAATGATGGCTAGTATATGGGAAGTATTGGAATAAAACATGAACTTTAGAGAGTAGAAAGGAAATCCTATGAAGATATGCCATTTACAGATGTTTCTCCCACTATATCTTTTGTATATTTAATCCTGCTTGACTTTTTGTCCTCATGAGTTTCAAATTAACATAGGTATTTACTTTAAAAAGCAGCATCATACTTAATAGTAAGAGATAAAAATATTTCCCTTCATGGTTGGAGAAAGGATAATGATGTTCATACTTAACACTCCTATTCAGCGTGTAATTGGAAGTCATATTTGGTATGACAAGACAAGAAAAATAAATACAAAGTACAAAGTTTGAAACGGAAGAAATAAAAATGTTATTTATTTGCTCTCAATATGATTGCATGTAGAATCTCCAAAATATTCAATCATTATTTTAATAGAATGAATATATGAACTTAGCAATTATAGAATACAAATTCATCATATAAAATTAAATTATTTTTATGTACTAGCGTTGGGTAGCTGAAACTGTAGCTTAAAAATAGAATTTATGGGGTGCCTGGGTGGCTCAGTTGGTTGAGTGTCCGATTCTTGATTTCCATTCAGGTCAAGATCTCACAGTTCATGAGATCAAGCCTACTAGGATTTTCTCTCTTCTCTCTCTCTTCCCTCCCCCACTCATGCTCTCTCTCTCTTTCTCTCTCTCTCAAAAAAATAAATAACTTAAAATATTATTTACAATGCTATCAAACACTAAAAAGTACTTCGCGGTTGATATAATAAATATAAACAATACATCTACACAGAATACCTCAACACTTGAGAGAAAATAACAAGAAAGAGAATAAAAACAAACAAATAAATAGATATATAATGTTAATTGATTAGAAGAAATATTAACATGTCTATTCTTCCCAAAATTTTCAATAAATTTAATGCTTTGTCTGCTTTTGGAATTAAGGTAATTCCAGCCTCATGGAATGAGTTTGGAAATTCTCCTTCCCATTCAGCATGTTGAGTATGTGATGTCACTCCCTCAGGTTTGTCAGAAGATTTCTTCTGTGGATAGATCTACTGCTAACTTGTTTGTCTTCTCTTATAGGTTAGGGATTTATTTTCCTATGTTGCTTTCAGGATTCTTTCCTTATCTCTGTATTTTGCAAATTTTACTATTATTTGGTTGGCCCACATTTATTGATCTTGATGGGAGTTCTCTGGGCTTCCTGGATTTGGATGTCTGTTTCTTTCCCCAGAGTAGGGAAGTTTTCAACTATAATTTGCTCAAATAAACCTGCTGACCCCTTTAGCCTCTCTTCTTCTCATGGGACAACTGTGATATGAATGTTGTTGTACTTTATGATTGTACAGATTTCACTGAGTCTACATTCATGATCCAATATTTTTCTTTCCTTCTTCTTTTCAGCTTCATTATGTTCCATATTTACATCTTCTATATAACTTATTCATTCCTCTGTTTCTTCTATCCTTGACAGTTATTGAATTTTGCACTTTGGCCTGGCTAGCTTTAAGTCTTTTATCTTTGTGGTAAGGGACTCCCTGGGGGGGGTCTACACTTTTCTGAAGCCCAGCTAGCATGTTTCTAAAGAAGTTCTGAAAATATTCAGTTTGAGGGGTCTTATTAGAGTAAGCTTCAAATTTTATACAATTCTAGATTGTTTATTTAATTGTGAAATACATACCTAAATATCGATTCCCTGGAGTTTTTTGTTTTTGTTTTTATTATATTTCTTATTAATAATGTTTGATAAAGTCCTTTTCAATCAGGTTCAAGAGAACTTTCTTCTCTGATGTCTCCTCAAAGAGACAAAATCTTTTAGTTGGAGAGCATAAAAAGACTGCTTAGGAAGATACTGTGGAAATGCAGCCTTAATATTTTGATGACAGGATAGGAAACTGAGTCCTTTGAAATATTTTGTCATGTCTACTTATAGCAAGATAGGGTTCATTATTCCTATGTATATAGGCTTCTATGATTTTCAGTTACAAGGAAGATAACCAATATATCTCCAAGAGATTGGCATATACAATCATAAGGGTTCATGAGAGTATCTTTGAAAAGATATGGTGCAAAGGATTTTTATTTGAAATATTACTGTATGGCTCATAGTATACTTTGCCCTGTTTTCAGGCTTCTTTTTGCTCTCAGGTTTATTGTACCTCTCCAGGCTACTACAATCACCATTTGTCATTCATGACTCAGCATGTGACCAACGTGTGTATCAGCTGAAATAGATCAGGTCACTTAAAATGTTTCTATATTCTTCCATTATTTGTTGGTTTCTCCTGGGTTTAGAAATACCCTTAATGGATATTTCTCCTCCTGAGGGAGTGGTGTGATATATTCAATTATAGATCTTGGCTCCGAGGTTTAAATTCTATGGTTTCTGGCATATCTGACTCATGAACAGAATGAAGATTTAGAGGCAAGCAGAGTTTGAAGTTTTATGAGAAGCATTTGAAAAAAAAATGGAATTTGGGTAAGGGAAAGAAGAAAAATGAACTGAGACTGGTTCAGAAGGAAAGAGATCAAAAAGATAAGGAAGAAGAAGAAAAGATGACTATGGGAAGGCGACTGGATGACAAGGATGGGGAGAATTTGCTAGAAAAGTGCTCTATTTGTTATTCCTTATGTGTGCCAATGTTTTCGTTAGCTCTGACCAAAGAATGTTTTAGTGAACCAACTTCTGATTCAGAATTTCATTTAGTGGCCACTGTATGCAGGAAAGGAAAGGAAAGGGAAGGAAAGGGAAGGAAAGGAAAGGAAAGGAAAGGAAAGGAAAGGAAAGGAAAGGAAAGGAAAGGAAAGGAAAGGAAAGGAAAGGAAAGGAAAGGAAAAGAAAAGACAAGAAAAGAAAAAAAATGTTGGACAATGGGTCTGAGAAATGTTATTCTGTTTCATTTTTGAGTCACTTCTCAAAAACAAACACTAAAACAAAACAAAACAGTTTTGTTGAAATCGGATGTTCCCCAGAGTGGTCATTTGTATTAGTTTTTCAGGGCTACCATAACAAAGTACTACAGTCTAATTAGCTTAAATAGAAATCTGGTTTTCCCCCATTTTGGAGGCTAGAAATCCCAAAGCAAGAATCAGCTGAATTGGTTTCATTCTGAGTGTTCTCTCCCTAACTTATAGGCAACCACCTCTTCCCTATGTCTTAACATGGTCTTCTTTCTGTGTACCTCTATATCTTAATCTCATTTTTTTTTCACAAATAGTTTATTGTCAAATTAGTTTCCACATAACACTCAGTGCTCATCCCCAAAGTGCCCTCCTCCATGCCCATCCCCCCTCCCCCCACATCCATCAGTCCTCAGTTTTTGTCAGCATTCAAGAGTCTCTCATGGTTTGCCTCTCTCCCTTTCCCCCACCATTTCTGCCCTTCTTCTCCCCCTTGTTCCTCCGTCAAGTTCCTCTTAATCTCAGTTTTATAAGACACCAGTCGTTTTTTATTAGGGGCCACACTAGTGACTTCTTTTTACCTTAATTTTTTCTTTAAAAGCCCTATCTCCAAATGTGGTTTTATTATGAAGTTCTGGGCGTTGGAACTTCCATGTATAAATTTTGGAGGGACACAGTTCAGCCTACAACACCACAGCTGACATCAGGTTGGTAAAATCATGCCATTATTGAAGGTGCTGATAAGAATTAGGGTTGTAATGAGTACATATAAGAAGCTGGGTTTTTCCAGAGTAAGAGAGGATTTAGATTTAGAAAACTTATTGAGAGATAATAGTGCTCAATTCGAAGTTTTTGATGGGCATTGAACATTTAAAGTTGTACCTCAGTTTCTTCCCCATTTATTTGTTGGCCACTTCTTCACACAGATCCAACCATCAGCAACCTCTGGAACATAGAAAACCAAAGTTCTTTGTGCCAAAATCAATATTTCAAGTTCAAAAACTTTAAACAGGAGGAGAATCACTTCTGGTTTTATTAGTTGAAAATGGAGGGTGACTTGGTGGAAACAACAAACTCAATGTCTTAGGAGGCCCATTTGAAAATACCTCTAAGGTCTACTTCTGTGCTCTAACTTAATCTTCCTTGTAGGACATTTTTAGACAGCACAAAACCAAATAGGAACACAGAAGAACAAAGGAGAAATGCCTCGCTTCTGCTATGGATTCCAAAACTAATAAGAACCAATAACAAAATCCAGGTAATGGACTAAGAAAAGATAAAGAACTTGGCACAGAATATTCTGAACTGGTGTTGGCTTATCATGTAAATGAAGACTCAACACGCTGTGAGAGGCAAATCAAAAGATGTCTTCACGTGTACCACACCTGGCTGAAGCAAAGTCCAGGGTAAGCTCATCTCTGGATGTAACTTCCAGGAAACCTGTGGTAATAAATGAAGACCACTGAAATGAACATTATTCAGAGCTTGCTATAGCAATAGTCCACTACTATCACAGCACCTTACAAAGACTTGAAAGAGAACAGGAGAGTGGGAAAGAGGACAGGAAAGCTGGAGATTGTTGTCATGGAAAAGGTGGGGACAGGAAAAGTAGAAATTGGCGATTCTATGTGTTTCCTTTGGGGCACATATTTGTCTTCTCTATTTTTTCCTCAGCTGGAGGTGTGGGCAAAAACAAGAAAGCTTGCAGTCATTAACCAAATCCTAACCATTTGGGGATGATTAATGTAGAGGTTGTGTTTGGCCCCTGGACTGACTGCTACAGTTACAGAGTTTGTGATTGACTTCTTAGGCTGGCTCCTCAAGACACTAATTCAGAGTTCCATTGTTATAAGTCAAATTGTCTTTTCAGACACTTAGCCTCTTATATATCCTACAGGATATATATTATTTAATCCAAACTTTTTTTAATCTATCTATCTATCTATCTACCTATCTACCTATCATCTATATCTACCTATATAGATCTATGGATGAATAAAAAAAATATATAATCAAATTGTATAGATTATTCAAGGAGAATTATTGAAGCATGTCTGAGGATAAATTCTGAAATCTGTTTGTATGTGTGAATTGAGGACAAAGGCAAGGCTTTGCCTAAATAGCAAAACAAAACAAAACAGTGTATACAATCTAGTTAAAAAGAGAAAGAGAGAGGATATTTTCTAGTAGGATAAGGATGCATGAGCAGACATCCAGATTGCTAAATAAAATTGTGTGCAAGAATATAAAATCAGTGAGATTTGTTTAAACATAAAGAGAGGCAAGAGAATGGATGGACAAATGGAAATAGCTATACTGTGGATTATCTGGTTAAGGAACTTAATGATTTGATCTTCATATAATGGAAAGTTATTAAAGCTTTTGAAGGGAATAGTGACTTAATATGAACATCCTGTAAAGAAATTACCTAGAGGCCAATAGAGGATGGATTTCACTGGGCCAGTATACAATTAGAGAAAGCATGTTTTAAGTTAGTTTAAGGATATTCAAGTGATAAGTACCTGAAATGTGGCAGTGAAAGGTAATAGAGATGCAAGCAGGAAGCAGAATCATGAATCAGTTAAGCAATAAAGGCAAAAGGATTTTGTGATTCAGAGTGGAGAGGGGGAGGGAGGAGCTATATTTAGAAGGTCAGATTACTGACAGATGGGGAGTGAGGGACATTGGAGTAACTAATGATGTTGTTTCATGTTGAATATGTTGAGTTTGCCTTTCGTGTGAAAGAGCTAGAAAAATATTTTCAGTAAATACTTTTATGTAATCTCAAATTAAAGATGGATGTAAGGGAAGATGCTAGGAGTTTGCAGGAGAAAGCTGGCACCATTACAGACTTAATGAGACTCAGTAAAGTGGAAATCGACAGTAGGTGTCCCTGCATATGTTTATATAGAATTATTTCCTTCCTCCAAAATAGCACTTACCACACAGCCCGAGATTTTTAAGTGGTTATTTAGGTGCCTGGTGTATAAAATCCTGTTGGCATTTGACAGGAGAGAGTTTGATACATGTTTACCATTCTAATTACAGTCCCTAGCTTAGCCTTAGCATGCTTTAATAGCTTAATATTTTAAATGAATCAATGAATAGAGATATGGATGACAGTATAATCTTGATGCAAACACAAATTTAAAGGATATAGGAAGAGAAGGGGACACATAAAAATGACCGTGGAGGAATGGATGAGAAAATGAGAAGAATCACACTAGTGTGGTATCAAAGAAGGTAATGGAAGAGAGAATTTAAGAGGTAACCAATAAACTCGGCAGTTCAAATGGAACAGAAAAGCCTCAGTGAGTAAAAGCCTAAAATCAATTGGCTTTGACAACAGGGTATTTGCAGATGGTAGCTAGGATTATTTCCATAAAGGTAAAAAGGCAGCGTCAGAATGCAGTGGGTTGCGATAGAGTAAATGGAAGAGAAAATTAGGACAAAGATTGTGGTCTACTCTTTAAAGAACATGAGTGAAGAAGTACAGAAATTATAGGTCTGTTATAGAAAGGCCAGCATCAAATAATATATTTTAGGTTTGTTTGGATTTTTTTAGGTTTACTAATTTATTTTGAGAGAGAAAGAGAACATGAGTGGAGGACATGAAGAGAGTGGGAGAGAATATCCCAAAAAGGCCCCATGCTATCAATATGGAACCCAACACAGGGCCAAGCCCACAAACTGTGAGATTATGGCCTGAGCAGAAACCAAGGGCTGGACACAATCAACTGAGCCACCCAGGAACCCCAAAATGATGTATTTTGTTTGCAATTTTGAATCTGGGAAATTTTCACATGTTTTTTTTAAGAGAAAGTGTTTGTAAAGAGAAAGATTGAGGATGCAACAAGAAAGGGAAAAAAGTAATAACTGATGAGACCAAATCACTGTTGGAAAGCAAAGGAGGTAAAAAAAAAAAGAGTGTGGATAAAAAAAAGAAAATAAAAACTATTCACAGGTTCTTAAGAAGAGATTTGACCCAGGCAGAGGGAGTAAAAAGAAATCACACTTGATAATCTCCTTCTCTCTCAGCCTCTCTGTTGCTCGTACTCTGTCTCTCTCTTTCTCAAAAATAAATAAACATTAAAGAAAAGAAAAACAGGACCTATTTCCTGATCTCATGTCTGGGAGAAAATGTGAATACTCTTAAAGTAACTTGTGAGGTAACATCTTCAAAAGTGATACAGCTACCTGTTTTCCTGAGGCATTTCTCCTTGGAACCCAGCTACCACCATGCTTTGTGAGACCCAGGCCATTCAAAGAAGTCATGGATGGCACTGTGGCTCACAATTCCAACTGAACTCCTACGCAGCAGCCAGCTCCAACTTGTGAGCCACATGCATGAGCTCTTTGGAAGTAGGTACTCCAGCCCCTGTCATGTTGCTGCATGAAATAAAGATGAGCCTTTTCCTATAAGCCTTGCCTCCATTGCGAGTACACGAGCAAAATACGTGGTTATTGTTTTAAGCAACTGAAATGTGTATGTGTTATGCAGCAATATTTACTCAGAACAACAGCATTACATATATTCTATTAAACGGTTTAATGTAGGACAAAGCCAAAAAGCTCAAAGCCCGTGAAGAAGTAGAAGCAGAGCTCTGACCACTTTTTTTTTTTTTAGGTAAACACTTTTCTTTAGCAAATACTTTTTTAAGCAAATACTTTTTTAGAAAATACATGTGCTGATGACAGATTAGCTAAAGGACATTAGTGAAAAGCATTATATAAGGGTTTTGTTTAAATCTTTATGACTATTAGACTTGAGAAAATAACTATAGTAAAACTAGAGATAAAAAAGCTTTTTCCTAAGAAGAAAGATAAGGAACAGAAAGTAAGATATGATTATGACTTAACAAGTTCACTGAGCAGCAGATGGAGTTATTAGTGAAGGATGAAAGATAAAAGATAGGAAATAAAGAGACAGAGGTAGTAGGGTTAACAATCTGGAAAAACATCAAAGCATCAAAACTAAAAAGGAAGATGTGTCTATTCAGAAAGTGAATCTATTACTCAGATATTAGTAAGGCCAATACTGTGGGTGTTTTGAAATCAAAGTAGTTTCATTTGAACACCTAAAAATGGATAAGAAAATCATGTGAAAAATTGTGAAGGACTGAGTTGAAAGGAAATATCAGAATTGATATATCAGTCTTTAGATATTTAAGTAAAGTCACATGGAATAGCTTTAACACACTCTGAAAAGGTCTTATAAACCATTTTAAGTAGAAATTATACCTTTGAAATGTGTCCTTTTATTCTGATCTCCTTTAGTTAATAGTTAATTTGTATGGAGAAATATCAAGAGAAAATGTCTATTTCTGTTATATCATATATAGAAAGAATTTTAGATTTTAAAAATATATATAATAGAAAAAATGAAGTATTATACATTATGTGTACTATAATATGAAAGTAAGATAAATTTAAATAACTGATATATTTGGGGGCAAAATTAATTTTATAGCAGTATATTAAAATGACAAAATATTTTATATGTGATACTTGTTATTACAAATATTCTTGTTATTGTTCTTACAATTATAATTATTCTTACATTATAAGTGTGATTGAACAGACTTGAGTCATCAAACTTTTGGTTTTGCAATTTCCCATGACACATATCAATTGACACCCCAACTGGGGGTTTGATAAAAAAAAAAGAAACAAAAGACAAAATGCTCAAAAATAAGTATAAGTACAGTAAATTTCATATAGCATAATTACTGCATCACACCATATACTGCCATAAATATAAAAAACAAACCAAGGTTTACATAATATTGTCATTGATGAAAAATTATTTGATTTTGCAATATTCTCTTTACATTACTAAGAGCCATGAAAATATGTTTTCCACATCAAGATCAGTTACTATTCTTCCAAAACAGTCTAGGTGTTTAGAACAGAAATATTTTGTACCTTAATATTAGCAGTTCACATCTGTATTTATGCTGTGTAATTGGCTGGTCAAATATTTGTCTCCTTTTCTAAAGTCAATATCCCTGCAATATGTATTTCCTGATTTCTAAAAATGATAAGCTTCCTTGGTGTTTCTATCATCAGAAAACTTGCAGAGTGCAAATAACAAAGAAATCATTGATTTTAAGAAATTTACATGATTGTATTAACTATCATGCTATTTTCTATTTTTATATAAAAAAATCATATTACCCAAAGAAAAAATAGTCATTTGGTTAAAAAAAAAATCTCCTTATATATGTAATGTCACTAAAATATTCAGAGAGCTTTTAGTTTATATTAATTTAGATATTTATCTGATTTTGTGAGGAGATAGCAGAGTTAGTGCAGAGGTGCGAAAGATATTTTTCATTTTCTACTATTTTATTTCTATTTATTATATGAATCCAGTTATTGTGCAAAAGAAATTAAATAATTTGAAAAATGTGGTAGTTAGCCACAGAGTGTTGGTAGTGTCCAATACAAACCCATTTCCCAGACCCTCTAGCTCACTCCATAATTAAGACATGAAGAGAGGGGCACCTGGGTGGCTTAGTCGGTTAAGCGTCCAACTTTTGCTTAGGTCATGATCTCGCGCTTCGTGGGTTCGAGCCCCGCGTCGGGCTCTGTGCTGACTGCCAGCTTAGAGCCTGGAGCCTGTTTCAGAGTCTGTAACTCCCTCTCTCTCTGACCCTCCCCTGCTCACGCTGTCTCTCTCTCTCCCTCCCCCTCTCTCTCTCTCCTAGAAATAAATAAAAAAACAAAACCAAAACAAACAAACAAAAAAAGACATGAAGAGAAATCGAGATGGGTGAGCTTGAAATAGCAATAATAGGTGGCTCAAGAAAAATAACATGTGAAGAATGAGGGAGATAATAAATATTTTCTGTGTGGCCCAATAGATCACAAAACACAGTACAGTAGAGGTAAGTACACTTAATATTTAAGAACCATCCCAAACTTGTGAAATCAGTAGATATTTAGCTACTCACTAAAACATCAATAATAATGAAAAGAGATAAGAATATCCTATCTGAATTTTGCTTGTTGAAATAAACAAGATTATTCAGCATAATGGAAAATATGCACCAGATAAATCATTGGGATTTTGCTTTTAAAATGTGTGAGAGTTGTTTGAAAATACAAGCAAAACTCAATCAGATATGGATTAATTCCGAACTGAAAAAGTCATTGACTCTACCATTGCCAAACAGAAGAGACAAGAATCAGGACCAAGTTTGGCTGTACAGGGAGCCTGGAGAAGTTAAAGAACTGGTCTTGTTCGACTATTTTATTTTTAATTTTTTAAATGTTTCCTAATTTTTGAGAGGGAGAGAGAGACAGACAGGGTGTGAGTGAAGGAAGGGCAGAGAGAGGGAGACACAGAATTTGAAGCAAGCACCAGTCTCTGAGCTGTCAGCACAGATCCCAATGTGGGGCTCAAATCCACAAACTGTGAAATCATGACCTGAACCAAAGTCGGACCCTTAATGGACTGAGCCACCCAGAAGCCCCCAGGTTTGACTATTTTAAAATATATTCTGAGTTACCTAGTAGCTCTACTAACTTGAAGATAGGAGCTTTACTGGCTTCACTGATTTTTTTGTATGAGTTAATCTACCACTACTTAAATTTTTAAACATATTCTTTTTTGCAATGGGCTTGTTATTGTTTGGGGTTAAACAACATTCACATATACAGTTACATTCTCAATCAGTAGGGTTAAGGCTTATTTTAATTGCTTAAGTAAGAACTCTTTATTTTAATAGCATTACAAAACTGTCATTTCCATTCTGGACATGTTTCAAAATGGTTACTTTACCCCTCCACCTGCCCAAAATATGTGTGAATCTTTCTTGGATCTTAATCTAGAGAAACAGGTGAGCTGAAGATAAAAGAAAGAAGAGTTGCCCAAGAATTTCTCACTCTCAATCTAATCCACACTCAGCCTCCAGCAATTTGTAAACATTATTGTCTAAGTGTTTCTATCAGTTTATGACTCACAAGGACTATTGCTGCAAACAAACTAATCTCCATAGAGAATCTGTGCTTTGCCCATCTTTCCATATTTTGAATAGATGGGTTGCTCTGTGACATCAATTATCTGATGGATCAAAGAAAAGTCATTGATTTCCAGTTTGTTTAGTTCTTTTCCTTGTTGAAACGAGGAGAGAAGAGGGATGGCCTCCAAGCTTTTTATGTGTCAGCTCAGGAAACAACTCTCCACACTAAATGTGAAATTCTTTTTTAAAAAGATAATTTCACCCAAAGAAAATATATAGATAGATATCAATGAACAGATAAACATATAAAAATATATTTTAATTTTGTACTTCTAAATCACTTTCTGCATTTTTCATGATAACATAAACATCAATTTGTTTTTAGTCACAGGCCTTGACATCCACCCTTCTCCCAGGCATGTAATCATATTTTGAATTTAGGCAATTAGGAAATAGCCTTAAGTCTTTAGGAAATATAAGTTTTTGGTTTACTTATTATTATCGTTTCTCTAAAACTCTCTTACAAAATTTTTATAGACACATTTTTAATAGTCATTTATATTACTCCTGGGTTTTCCAATATCATGACTTTATTTTTTCCAAGACTTGTTATGCTTTGTCTTTGAGAGATACTATATTGCATTCACAGTCACCAAATATCTTTCTAAAAAAATGTATATTTTTTTTAGCTAATTGTTTATATGAAGGAGTCATAAATCTGTTTACTAAAACTTCTGGAAATGGTACCTTATGATTTTGTAAATAGTGTTGATCAAGATAAGAAAAAGATGAAAACACAGTAATTATTATAAAATATATAATATTATTTCTGTGAGTTAATTTTGTGGTGACTCAATCCAGCCTTCTATAGTGTTTTAAGTTGTCAGAAGAAGAGATTATAAAATGTGACATGAGACAGAATGTTAAGAAATAAAATAGCTCACATTTCCTTTCTTATCACAAGTCCCTTGATTCTTCCAGAAGCAATCATGTGGCTTCCACAGTAAGAAGAAAGACATGTAGGGGATTTTGAGGGATGCTAGAATTAAATAAAAAGATTTCCAACTTTCAAGAGAAAAGTGATGTGTGCATTAAACATCGTTTGAAAATATCTTCCTTTAAATGTAAATTGTTATTGTAATCAGTCGTAATGAAACATGGAACTAAATATGACATATATAACATTGGGGACTGTGTCCATTACTTTAAAGTCCTGTAACGGAGCTAATTATTTAACCTGTTGTATTTGTTTACCAGACTGCTACAACTGCAGAAGCAGCATCATTTACATGACTGGAATGAATTCCAGTAAAAACCCTTCATGAATAATCAAAGAGGAAATGAAAAATAAGTCAAATTAGTTTAAAGTAGAAAGAATATGAGGAAAATTACAAAATCCTAAAGATTTAGAGATAACATACATAAAGCAAATGCTACTAATGAAAAAGCAAAACTTGTACAGTACAAAGTTAAACAGGTAAGGGAGACTCTATTCAAGGTTATTGCCGCAGGAGGCAGAGACTTAATGCAGTCTGAACTGCACCAAAGCAAAGGGTGTGAGAGATTTTAAGAGCTGGAGTGGGGGCCTCCAGACCATCTGGGTTGGTTAGTTGGCCTTTACTCACAGGAAGACTAGATTTTCTTGCAACTTCACGGCAGAAGACAGTCGTACAACTTGAAGTAAGGCGCCCACCAGAGTTGGAGCTATGCCCCTAAGTGTCCACAGAGACTGGGAGACAGGGGCACCATCTTCCTCGTGGATGACATTTCAAAGGGGTGATCCCTGGGTCCCTGCAAAAGACAATCCTAGGTTTTAAAGTTGGGAAAAGTCTTTTAAAGGAACCTTTTTTTCTCAAAAAGGCAGAAAAAGATTTTGTAATTACAAGTGTTCAAAGTAAATGCTCCAAGAAAAGACAGAAGAGGGACCTTAGTGGTTGGGCCACCTGTGGTGACCACTGAGGTCAGGGGCTTAGAAGCAGGAAGCAGTTTGTAGAAAGCTTGATCAAGATGAGAGAAATGTCAAGGATATCTTTGTTTTTTGAACGCCGTTCAAAAGCTGGGCATGCATATATTATTCCAATTTTTTTATCGGAAATATCTCTATAAAATTATACTTACACATAGGCATCCCTCTTTCAAAAAAATTAAAACGGGCTCCTGAGTGGCTTATTTGGTTAAGTGTCCAGCTTTGGCTCAGGTCATGATCTCGAGGTTTGTGAGTTAGAGCCCCGCATGGGGTTCTATGTTGGCAGCTCAGAGCCTGGAGCCTGTTTTAGATTCTGTGTCTCCCTCTCTCTCTGCCCCTACCCCGCTCATGCTCTGTCTCTCTGTCTCAAAAGTAAATAAAAACTATAAAAAATTTCAAAAAATTTAAAATAAATTCCAAATGTTTAGTTCTTGAATTAAAATGACTGTAAAAACTTTAGTGAGTTTTTCTGTATTTCATACATTACATGCACATTAAGATATATGTATTTCTATAACATATAAATTCACTTGAAAAAATTTTCTATGTTACAGAAAATAAAAGCAGAAAAATAAGGTATAGAGAATAAAAGTATAGAAAATTTTGTTATATAAAAGTAAGTATTTCTCATTTTTTAAAAATGTTTTATTTATTTCTAGAGGAGAGAGAGAGAGACAGCGTGAGCAGGGGAGGGTCAGAGAGAGAGAGGGAGTCACAGACTGAAACAGGCTCCAGGCTCCGAGCTGGCAGTCAGCACAGAGCCCGACGCAGGCCTCGAACCCACGAACCGCGAGATCATGACCTAAGTGAAAGTTGGACGCTTTACCGACTAAGCCACCCAGGTGCCCCAGTCCATTTCTCATTTTTATGGGCATATGCATATATAAAATCTTGGACATGTATTTAATCTTAAGTATATAAAAATATAATTCTTATATATATATATTTAAGCTATCATATATTTATAGTCATATATATAATCTTTAGCCAATATCAATTAAGAATTATAAGCAATTTAGAGAACAGATTATAGCTTTATTTTGGAGGATAATTATATGCAGTACTAAATTCTATGAAAATAAGAAGCTATTAATTCTATACAAGTATGGGCCATTGGGGTAAGGTAGTAAAACATTTACAATACACACCTAGAAACATTTGAACTTCTT
>NW_027527957.1:4861279-4861394 GCF_008692635.1 Crocuta crocuta
TGATAAATATGTTAATTATATATGGATACTGTCATTAATAATACACAATACAATTTTGGTAACTTTTTTTTCTCCTGAAAATATTTCTGTTTCTTGGTATTTACACAAATAAAAT
>NW_027527957.1:4861426-4869965 GCF_008692635.1 Crocuta crocuta
TAGAAACATTTGAACTTCTTTTTTAGTGACAGAATATTATAAATAAGTATTAGTAATATAACTAACTTAAAAACCATTAAAATTGCAAATAGTTACGGTTCTCATTTTCAGTGTAATATGATTCTAATTTATAAATTTTCTTCTATTTCTTCCCTGGAATACAAAGAAGATAGGTTTTAAACATAATACATGTGATAAATATGTTAATTATATATGGATACTGTCATTAATAATACACAATACAATTTTGGTAACTTTTTTTTCTCCTGAAAATATTTCTGTTTCTTGGTATTTACACAAATAAAATTCAGTGTTTTGGTGTCATGTCTTGTTAACTTATCTCAAAATGACGAGGGGAGGCAAGGCACGGTAGGAGCAAGTCCTTCCGGTGAATATGAAGTTAGCAACATTGTTAACATTTTAAAAATCATGTTTTATTAAGGGACTACAAATAAGTGCTACTATATTCCATTTAATGGAGGAAATGAAACAATTATTTGGTAATCACTCATCTTTTAAAATATATGTATAACATTATATTATACATATTAAAATATTATGTTATAATATANTCATGACCTGAGCTGATGTCAGATGTTTATCTGACTGAGACACCCAGGGGCTATTACTCCTTTAAGCTTTGGGGGTCATTTTGACCTATCTATTTATTTACAATTTAATTCATTTTAACAAAAAACAAGAAAATAAAATTCTAAAAGCTCAAACTAAGAAACCACTGGGTGTCCAGCATGCTAAATGGTAAATATGCAGTTGTTATAGCTCTATAATGGAATGTCAGTAAACAGTATTTTAAAAGATTACAGGCATGGGACACCTGGGTGACTTAGTTGACTGAGCATGCTACTTTTGATTTCAGCTCAGGTCATGATCCCAAAATTGTGGGATTGAGCCCCAGGTCAGGCTCTGTGCCAGTATGCAGCTTACTTTAAGTTCTCTCTCTCTTTCTCTCTCCCTCCCTCTCTCTCTCTCTCTCTCTCTCTGCCCCTCCCCTGCTCTCTCTGTCAAGTAAAATTTAAAAAAAATAACAGACACTACTGCTAAGTCTTAAAAATATTATGGTGAGTAAAGGAAGCATGCATTAAAGAGTAAATATTACATGAACCTATGCACATAAAACTCTTTAAAAGGCAAAACTAACCAATCTATAGCAAGAAAATCTAGATCAATGAATGTCTAAGTCCTGAAATGGATATAACAGTTGGCTGGAAAGAAGGAAACTCTTGGAATGAAAGAATGCTCTAAATCTTGATAGTGGTGGCGATTATATCTGTGTGTAGATGTCTAAAAGTTTCTTGAATGTTCACTGAATCATGCCCTTTATTATATGTAAAAGAGAGGACTTAATAGCATTAATAAAATATGGTGATATGAATTATTTAACCTTTCCAGATTTTATTTAGCACATTGCATTATTAAAATTTGAGTCATTGAAACAATAAATATTTTCTTACCTTGAAGTTTCAGAAAAATTTAAAAACTGATAAGATTATTATGATAAATAATTTATTAATATATATACTTAATAATACAGAGATGTCATAAAGACACAAAGAAAGAGCCAGTTACAAGGGAAATATGCAATTTATAAGAGAAAAATACAAAACAACTAATGAACAAATAATGTTCAAATTCATTAACTATAATCCAAAATGTCATTTTTTAATGTTTTATTTATTTCTGAGAGAGAGACAGACAGCAACAGCGTGAGCAGTGGAGGTCAGAGAAAGAGGGAGACACAGAATTGGAAACAGGCTTCAGGCTCTGAGCTGTCAGCACAGAGCCGGACGTGGGGCTCGAACCCACGAACAATGAGATCATGACTTAGGCCAAAGTCGGACACTTAACCAACTTAGCCACCCAGGCGCCCCATTTTTACTCATTTGAAACTGTAGTTTCTATTTCTTAGATTNTGTTTTTAAATATTTTATATTTATGTTTATATTTAAATATTTAAAAAATGTATTTATTTAATTGAGAGAGAGATATAGAGAGCATGAACAGAGGGAGGGGCAGAGAGAGATAAGCCCAAGCAGGCTCCATTCTGTCAGTGCAGAGCCCGACTGGGGATCCATCTCGCAAACTCTGAGACCATGACCTGAGCCAAAATCAAGCCAAACACTTTGCCAAATGACCCACACAAATGTTCCCATTATTTTTGGCTTTTTATCTTTATCATTTTCAATTAATAGAAGCTATGTTACCCATGGCACATGGAGGTAGATAATCACATAATAGCAGTTGCTAAGGCATGAGAATGACTTACATTAAAAACAAGTATATTCACTGACATTCTTCTAGGTTTATTTTTTTAATTTTATTTAAATCAAAGTTAGTTTATATATAGTGTAATTGTGGTGACAGAAGTAGAATTTAGTGATTCGTCACATACATATAACACCCAGTGCTCATCGCAACAAGTGCTTTCCTTAATGCCCATCACCCATTTTAGCTCATCCTCCGACCCAACACCCCTTCAGTAACCCTCAGTGTATTCTCTGTATTTAAGAATCTCTTATGGGACACCTGGGTGGCTCAGTTGGTTAAGCGGCCAACTTCAGCTCAGTTCACGATCTCAGTCTGTGAGTTCAAACTGTGCTATCTGTGCTGACAGCTCAGAGCCTGGAGCCTGCTTCGGATTCTGTGTCTCCCTCTGTCTCTCTGCCCCTCTGCTGCTCATGCTCTGTCTCTCTCTCTCTCTCAAAATTAAATAAACATTAAAAAAAAAAAGAGTCTCTTATGGCTTGCCTCCCTCTCTGTTTTTATGTTATTTTTCCTTCCCTTCCCCTATGTTCCACTGTCATGTTTCTTAAATTTCTTCTAAGATTTTAAACAAAACATTAAAATATGCTTAAATTATGAGTCATAAATATTGAAAAAAGCCAACACTAATAAAAACATCAAAACATCAAAAAACACAACACTTTGAAAAAAAGGTGAAACATATTTCTACTGAACTTACATAGTCATTCATAGTAATGTACTGGAGGATTATTGTTTATTAGTTTGTGGTATGATTACATTTCATAATATATGTGTGTGTGCATGAAACTATATTATATGCATTTATAGAAGAAATGTACATTAATCATGTTGAAATCCAGACAGACACAAATTAGAGGCCCCAGAATACACACAGAAACAGTGTGTAATTAAGGGAGGAATATTTTTCTCTTGCTATTTAAAGTAATGAAAGTAAAGGTTAGTGAACAGAAAACAAATTAGTGTACTGAATTAAAATTATTTTACTTAATTTCTTCTTCTTGTAACTTTGGACTACACTCCCTAATTTATATTTTTAAAGAGACAAAATATCATCAATAAAACTAAGAGTCTTTTCAATTGTGGAGAGTAAAATTTAATCTAACAATATGAAGCTTCATATTGAATTTTTAAAAATTATTTGGTTTTCTTTAATAAACGTTATACAGTTGACTCTTGAACAAATGGTTGTTTGTTCAGGGCATGTAATTTTGACTCCCCCTAAAACTTAACTAATAGCTTACTGTGGACTAAAAGCCCTACTGATGACATAAACAATTGATTAACACATGTTTTTTATTATATATATATTATATACTGTATTTGTATAAGAAAGTAAGCTAGAGAAAAGAAAATGTTATTAAGAAAATTATAAGGAAGAGAAAATACATATACAGTACTGTAGTGTATCTGTTGTAAACCATCCACAATAAGTTCACCCACACGGTACAAATCCATGCTGTTCAAAGTCAGCTGTGTGGGTGTGTGTGTGTGATGTAAGATACATTGTCTTATATTCTATTTATTATCTATCTATCTATCTATCTATTTACCAATCTATACTCTACCTTATCTACAATTGGCCATTTCAAATATATACTCTCTGGGACTTTGTTTTTTAAAACCCTCAATCTCTTTGCTGGCTGCTCAAAAATGATCACAGATTAGGAAAATTATATGAAGGATAAATTGTGGAAGTATCTCTTTCAATCATTTTTTACATTATTATTTTACATTCTCTGTTCAAAGTTAATTGCTTAATGATGTAATAACATTCTCCTGTTCTATTTAAAGTTGGAAGCTTGATAAAATTTATAAAAACAATAGGTCTCAAATGTAGTTGTGATAGGTGTCATGTCTCCATATGAGTATAGAGTTTGCTGAAGTTAAAAAGAATTCTTAGGCTACATTAAGATATCTATGTAAAGAATTTGCAAGTTTACCTAAACCATTTTTTCATATTGCTGATATTAGCTTGTTTTATTGATTTTTAGTCTACATTAAATTTGTTTTTACACATATACATTTTCTTAAGACAACAAGAGGAATTGGCAAGCCTCCTTTCTCAATCTCTTTTATTTAGATTTGATTTTTTAGAGCAGTTTTAAGTTCATAGTAAAATTGAGAGGAAGGACATAGATCTCCCACATACCCCTTCCCCTATGCTTGCTTACTATCCACCAATTTCAACACCTCGTCCCAAGTGGTATATTTGTTACAATTGATGAGCCAGCATTGGAGATTTATACTGGAAGGCAAGTGTTCTGTAGCCCTGTGATTGGATTTCAGTCTTTTAGTGAGCCCATGCCTCTAGACTGTGGTTTTCACAGGTATTTCTCATATTATTTTCCTCCAGTATGTGGGACAAGATGGCTAGAGTAGATTGGAAATGAGTTATTTACATTTTCCTAAATCATGCACTGATAACACCCCAGCAAGTTAGTCTTTGGTTAACTAAGACCAAACTCCTCCAGCTTATTTCGAATTGAACCCTTTTCTATAGTAAATAATATTATAACAATTTTTATGGTGGCAGATAGTAACTAGAATTATTGTGGTAACCATTTCAAAATATACATAAATATCAAATCACAAGTTTTACATATGAAACTAATACAATATTGCATCAATTACTCTTCAATAAAAAGACAAATACATTTTATATATAAAATGACAACAAAAACAAATAAGCAAGCAACAACAGAAAAAGTCTCTTTCTCTCCTACTCCCTGCTGGAAGGACCAGTGGATTTCTTTCTGATATTTACTTTGGGAACTTGGTTGAAGTCCTGGTGATAAGTCTCACAATATTGTGGACTCCCCCACCCCCACCCCCAAGGAATGGATTCCCCTGGAATTCTTAACCATCAGACTTTTCCACAATAAGTCTCCAGCAATTCATCAGGTAGAGTTTAAGTTTTCCTACCCTGGCATTAATGCCACAGTGGTTTCTCCAAAATATAAAACAAAAACCTAAGACTATAAATGAGATAATTAAATTAATGTCAGTTTACACTACAGAAATTTTATCACTGAAAAATATTTTAGAAAAAAATAATGCCATAAATTTGGAATTGGGTGATCACTTCTTAAAACTCTCAAAGAGGTCTATAAGGAAGAAAGCAGTTTCAAATAAACTTAAAAAGAAAGGGAGTAACCNAGAGGAGAAATTTAAAAGACAATCAAAAAAGAACAATTAAATTAATAATCTTAACCAAACCAAAACAAAACATAAAAGTAATTAAAAGAAAGGAAAAACAAACCTAGTGCATTCTACTGCTTTAGCATAAGAGTTCTCATTATTAACTGTGTAACAGAAAATAATGAAACAATTCCTACCATGTTATTTGAAAGAAACAGAATGTATTCATTAAAAATGCTGACCCTGAAATTTCTATTTCAGGTAATGACAGAATAAGATCTTGAGGGATTAAATACCCCCTGGGGGTGGGGTCATATAAACATAAACAGGCAGAATACAAGAAAAAATGTTACATGAAGTCATTGGAGAGGAGAGAGAGGAGGCATTCTGTGATTAGGGGTATATGTGGTTGGATGGGAATTTTATAAGATGAATTTCACTTTTACAGTTTTTAACCTTGGGCGACATTCAGCCTGTAATGTGCAAGGGAAATCCCGGCCACTGAAAATAGCTTGCAGAATCCCAGAGGGAAATGTTGAGAAGGGATTCCTACACGCTGCTGTCAACATCTCAGATTGATCTTTGAACCATGTGTCTCAGCTATACAAAAATGAAAAACTGAGGAATTGTCACACCAAACATAAAATATGTGGTTCAAACAATCTACTTTCTTGCTAAAACAAAAGGTAGGACACTGTTTGGAGAAAAAAAGAAGGAATCCATTGTGTTTACAGCTCAATTCAGAAATCCACAATTTACAACTCACAATTTACTTGATCCTATGTAAAGTTGCTCAACATATGAAGAATGAGAAAAACAACAGAAAAGAAAATCAAATGACAAAAATGTTTAGATGACCCATGTATACTAGAGTATGCAAATTATAATTTCCAAGTGGCCATTAAAAATGCACTCAATGAAAGAAACTAAAATATTCTGATAATGAATGAAAGCTAGAAAATATCAGCAGAGATATAGAAACAAACAAAAACAACCAAATTAAAAATCTAAAACTGAAAAATTCAATATCTAAAATATTTTAAACAATAAACAGACTTTATCACAAAATAGATTGACAGCGGAAAGAATAATTATGCTTGAAGATAAATCAAAATGCTCTAGTTAATGGCATATTACTCAGTCATCAAAAAGAATGAAATCTTGCCATTTGCAACAACATGGATGAAACTAGACTGAGATGCTAATTAGAATAAAACAGTAGAGAAAGAAAAATACCATATGATTTCACTTATATATGGAATTTAAGAAACAAAACAAATGAACAAAGGTGGAAAGAGAGAGAGAGAGAGAGAGGCAAACTAAGAACTAGATGATTTTTTTTTTTTTAGTTTATTTATTTTTATTGAGAGACAGAGAGATAGGGAGGATGCCCATGGGAGGGCATGGGAAAGAGAAAGAACCCCAAGCAGTTTCCGTGCTTCCATCACAGAGCCCAACACAGGGCTCTATCTCATGACCCATGAGATCATGACCTGAGACACAGGCAAGAGTCAGACATTTAGCCAACTGAGCCACCCAGGCAGCCCAGATTTTGAAGTATAGAGAACAATGTGATGGTCAGCAGAGAGGAGGTGGGAAGGGGGTTGGGTGAAATAAGTGATGGGAATTAAGGAATGCATTTATGATGAGCACTGGGTGCTGTATGGACGTGTTGAATCACTATGCTGTATACCTGAAACTAATAGAGCACTCTATGCTGATTAACTGAAATTTAAGTAAAAACTTTAAGACATCTGTTAGAGAACATCAACTGTTCCAAAAAAAAGTGAAATGGTGTCCCAGAAAAAATAGAGCATGTATAGCAGAATAATAAAGAAATAATTGAAAAATGGAAAGAAAAGTTTGACGTATTCTCAAATCTGATGGAGAAATACATTTCCAGACATAAGATATTCAAAGAACACCCTGTAGAATGGACATGAAGAAGTCCAGATTGAGGAAGATAGCAGCAGGTAATAATGAAACTATTGAAAGCCAAGGATTAAGAGCAAATCTCAAATACAGCATGAGAAATATAATGCATTATAATACATGAGACCAATTATTCAATTAATAAAATATCATAAAAACTTGGGATGTAAATATAGGGTAGCGCAGCATTTTTAACATGCTAAAAGAAAGAAAAGCAAGTTAATACCCAAGTTTATATCTAGAAAAATTATACTTCAAGAAAAAAGTGGGGCGCCTGGGTGGCTTAGTCGGTTAAGCGTCCGACTTTCGCTTAGGTCATGATCTCGCGGTTCGTGGGTTCGAGCCCCGCGTCGGGCTCTGTGCTGACTGCCAGCTCAGAGCCTGGAGCCTGTTTCAGAGTCTGTCACTCCCTCTCTCTCTGACCCTCCCCTGCTCATGCTGTCTCTCTCTCTCTCTCTCTCCTAGAAATAAATAAAACATTTAAAAAAAATTTTAAAAAAACAAAAGAAAAAGGTAAAATAATGACATCTTCAGAAAAAAGAAATCTAAGAGAATTTATTGCCAAAAAGCATGTATTAAAAGAAATGTTGAAGAAAGTTTTTGAGGCAGAGAAAAATAATTCCAGTTAAAACTTAGATTTTCAGGAAGGACTGCATAAAATCAGACATGTTAACCACCTAAGTAAACACATAAGGTATTATGTGTGTGTGTTTGTGCATGCATCTTAAATTTTTATTACACTAAAACATCATTTAAAAAATCCCCATGGGCACTTTAAAAACATTGTAAATGAAATGCAAGTGCAAATTATAACATTAAAAAAAAATATATGGACAATTTACATCTACATTTTTACACAGAGTAATACAATAATGCTGCTAACTGTAGAAATTTAAATATGCATCTTTTAATTCCCAGCAAAATCACTACAAAAAATGCAAATAAGTACAGGCTTCATGCTTCATGCTGAAATGAAAAATTAAAATGAAACTGTAAAAAATTAAACAATCAGAAGGATCCTGCAAAAGAAGACAAAATCTACAGAGGCAAGTAGAAAACAAAAATAAATAAATAAATAAAATAGAAAATAAATAAAACAAAATGGCAATCTAAGCTGACCCTATAAATAATTACATGAAAAATCAATTGATGAAAGATTCCAATTTAAAGCTAGAGATCAACAGAA
>NW_027527957.1:4871127-4928408 GCF_008692635.1 Crocuta crocuta
TTAAAGCTAGAAGTCTCCAGAATGAATAATAAAATCTAAACACAATTATATGCTCTTTAAGAGACATGCTTTAAATATACATAGCTCAGAGAACTTAAAAATAAATGGTTGGACAACATTCAGTCAAGTAAGAACAAGTAATCTCTAGTAGCTATATTAATATAAGGTAATCTATGTGCCAAGACAAACAGTATTGTTGGATATATAGAGAGAGATCTCCAAATGATAGGAAGCCTATTCATATGGTATTAACAACAGTCACAAATGTATATGCACATAATGACAGAACTTTAAAATACATGAGCAAAAAAGGGACAGAATTAAAGGAAGAAATAAATAACACACAAACAGACAAAAGTTTAAAAATCACCTCTTAGGACTAGATAAAGTAACTATAAACAACATATCAGAAAAGACAAAACATTATCAACTACTTTTCCTTAACATTTACCTGTTGAATACTATACCCCAAATTAACATATTGTTAGTTATTTTCAATGTACATTATATATTTATTGTGCTACATTATATTTGAGTTAATTACCAGCCACTAATTAATGATAATTAAATTATAATACAATATCAAAATTATGAGTATATTATCTGACACATGTAATGAAATAGAAATCAATAATGATTATAAAATAGGAAAAAATCTTCCAGTATTTGTAAATTAAACTGTATGCTTCTAAATAATCCATGAGTAAAGAAGTCACAAATAATTAGACAATAATCTGAACTGTTAATAATAACACAGTATATCATAATTATGAGAGGTAAGCAATAACAATAGGTTGGGGGAAACAGCCCCAAATTCTTATTTTAGGAAGCAAGAAAAATCTAAAATTCCCAAACTTAGAAATTAAAAATGAGTTCCTAACTTAAGAAATTAGAAAATAAGAGATCAAATTAAAACCAAAATAGAATGAAGGAAATTATGCGTATAAAGCATTAATCTGAGAAAAAGAAAATGAATAGATAATAGAGAAAAACAATGAAATTAAAAGGTAGTTTCTTGAAAAGATAAAATTCATCAGTTTCTAAATAAACTGATAAAGTCTAAGAGAAGACAAATTATCAGTAAGAAGGGAAGAATATGAACAGTTTTATGCTAACTTGACAAAGTAAATGAAATGTACAGATAACTTTAAGAAACATAAATTTCCAAAACAGAAGCAAACAGGAATAGAAAATCTGAATGGTCTCTAGCTTTTAAAAAAGACCTTTCCACAAAAACACTCTAGGCCCAGATATCTGGAAGAAATAAATCCAATATTACTGAAGCACTTTTAGAAAATATAGAAGACAGGGGCACTTACCAACTTATTTTCTGATGTCAGTGCTATTTTCTTACAAAGGCAGACAATGTTTTGACATGATAAAAACCCTGCAGCGGTAGACCTGACATTTAAAAAAATGAAAATGTATCTTATTTCAATAACTGTATTTTGTAATTCTTTTTATAGAAATTTCATCTGTACTCAGATGCTAGAATATAATTTGAATTTTTAACATTTTGGTTTGCAGTTTAGTAAGTTATTATCTTTTACTTATTTGTAAAAACCTGTCTTTTTAATAAAAAAATAAAAACATTTGCAAATAACAAAGAATGCATAGCTGAGGTAAATGACATTTTACCATTTCTGTTACAAATTTCCAGGTTTTTCCATACATTTTCTATTTTTTTAATGTTTATTTAAACATCCCCCCAACCTGGGGCTAGATTCCTTGAACTATTAGGTCATGACCTGAGCAGAAATCAAGAGAGGGACATTTAGCTAACTGAGCCACTCAGGTGTCCTAACATTTTTCCTTTTTATTTTTTTTATTTTTTATTTTATTATTTTTTTTTAATGTTTTNTTCCTTTTTAATAATGAGTACAGACATGTCTCTTAGGTTAATTTTATAATCATTTAGTATTTTATTATATAATAGTCATAATTATCTTTAATGACTGGATACATATTAATAACAATAAAAGCAACAGATACAATTAATTAGACAAAATTATGTGCCAACTATTATACTGAGCAACTGAAATAAAATCTGTAATATTCAATATAACTTAATGTTTAATAATATTATGTCAATTTTTTGTTGATACATTTAGTATCCAATTGTTTTAGCAGTTACATTTAATAATTGCAGTCATAGGCAGGTCCACTTAATTCCTAAACATATATTACAAAATATAATTAAAATTTGATACAAAATTATTTTATAATAAATTATTTGATCTATAGATGATATTCTTATCTTGGGCCATTTAATTTGAATGGAATTGGTTCTATTTTCTCAGTATAGTTGTCTGGAAGATTCATATTTTGAAGTAGCTTCACACATATATATACACACACATATTTCCGAAAAAAAATATTCTTCAAGTGATGTGAAGAAGATTAAGATAGATAGATAGATGATAGATAGATAGATAGATAGGTATTTAAGACACTTTGTGTTTTAAAGTAATTTACAGCATAAAAGTTTTAGCAATATAATTGATTTATCACATATACAAGGAAGAAACTATTGCCTATTTATTGTGCTAGAAAATGTGAAAGAATAGAAAATATGGTGTTTAAAATTCTTAATAAGGACATAGCTTTCAAATATCATAGTTAATCTTGATTTATTAAAAAATCATAGATTCTCAGACCTGTATAGGACATCAGAGATATTCTAACATAAGAGTATTTAAAGATGTTCATTTTATTTTATTTTTTTATATTTTTTAAATGTTTTATTTATTTCTGAGAGAGAGACAGCGTGAGCAGGGGATGGTCAGAGAGAGAGGGAGACACAGAATCCGATGACAGGCTCCAGGCTCTGAGCTGTCAGCACAGAGCCCGATGAGGGGCTCGAACCCAAGAAATGAGAGATCTTGGCCCAGGCACCCCAAGATGTTCATTTTAATATAAAAGCTGAAACTCAGTAAAACAAAATAAGTGTCTTTACCTAATTTTACTCCATCATTCATCCAACAAAACAAATTGCGCACATTTTTGGGTTTCAAGTATTGAAAACAAAACAAAACCAAACAAAAAAGACAAACCTCTTGCTCTTTAGAAATTCTGTTCTAATCATGGAAACTGATGAGAAGAATTGGTCCTTAGGTTTAGAATGGCCACGGGCAAATCCACCCCCTTCTTTTTTTTGTGCTTAGAAGCAAGGGGCTCAGGTTTCACTGATCCCTCTCAGGGGACAAGCAGCAAAGCCTCTTGTATCCTCAGCACACATATGTGCAAACTTCCTAGCAGAGTGGTGCAAGCTCCTTAAACCCTATTTATGAACTACCTTCCTGGACCTGGATGACTTTGGTTTTATATATTTAACTAGATGGTACTTATCACTTCTCAATTCAATCTGTATATCTTACAAATATATATGGGAAGAGTTACCTCTTCTTGAGTCCTTTGCACAGAGCGTCCAGCTCTGCCTGAGCTGGTGCCTAAATACACCTCTTGTAAATCTAGGAGAACCTGGAGGATCCTGTGTATTTTTCTGCTTCTCTATCTTTAAATTTCCACTGTCCATTATTGTATTTACTTTGCACCAAGTAGCTCTAATGATGTTTTTGCCAATGATTGATTAATCTCATGTTACCTCCTTTTTATCAGTCCATGCTTTTAGAATCTAAGTTATTTCCTCTTGTCTCACACACACACACACACACACACACACACACACACACACACACACGAGTAACTCAGTCAATCCATCTATTCCGATACTGGAAAGCAGCCCCATGTGATAGTCAAATCAAATTCCACATAGGCCACACATAACAAATATGATATTTCATTCATCTTTAACAAATATTTTTTTCAAATCTAATATTAATTCTTTTAATTCACAGACTCTAACTCAGTTTTCTTTGGAGATTTATCTGGCTAATATTGCTCCAACTTGATCTCTCATATCTTTTATCTCAAAAGTTGCAGATATATGCTATAGCCTTATGTGTTATAAGTCGTTTCAACTAGTGTAAGATACATATATATTAATGAGTCGTCAGGCTATTTCTTTGAGTTTGCCTAAAACTAGGAAATCTAGGATATAATTAAAATATGTATTGAATTTACAAATAAGTGCATCAGTGAGAATTCTGGAACACATAAGTTTTATAATAATTGACCTTTGTGAAATATGGATATGTAAAATAAATGTCTTCTATCAGAAGTGGAAAAGGAACTGGTATATTGCAATCAGAATCTATATGGTTTATTCTGATGCTGTCATTTGTTAGTATTGTGTGATTTTTAACTTTCAAAGTTATAAACCAAATAATAACAAGCATTTGTCTTCATTTTAGCAGTTAAATATAATAAATCATAAAGGACACTATCAAATATTAAGCATTACATAAACCTATTACTTTATTTTGGCTGTTTTTATTTCATTTTTAAATCTCTGAATTTCTGTAGAACTCCACACCTATATATAAATTTCAAATATCATAATATTTGAAAGTACATTTTGAGTATATTTGTCTTTTTTTCATTTTTATGCTATACCCTACAAGTTTCAATTTACACATTTTAAGGGCAAAATTATATAATCTTTCTTATGAGATAAACTCTTAAACATGTGCCTCACATCCAATGGACTTGGAAGAACTATCTTTGGTCATTAAAGTTTTTATTTCATTTCAGCAAATATTTTATAAGGCTTAGAAAATAAAATAGATTCCCTGTTAGATGATGATGGGGAATCTGTCTGTATTGTTAGTCCAATTGTTTCTCTTTGGCATTTTTTTCTCTCCAGCTTTATTGAGATATTACTGACATATTACATTGTGTAAGCTTAAAGTGTACAACTGCTGACTTGTTACTTTATATATTGATGAATACCAGCATAGCATTAGCTAACACCTCTTTCCCATACATAATTATCATTTGTTTTCCATAGTAGTAACAATTAAGATTTACTCTCTTAACTTCAGATACATAATATGGTATTATTAGCTATAATCACCAAGCTGTACATTACATCCTAGAACTTACTATAGCTGGAAGTTTGTACCCTTTGAAAAATAGTTTTCCTTTCTCCCACCCTGTAGTATTTGGTAACTATGATTCAATTCTCTTTCTCTGACTTTTGCTTTTCTGGATTCCACATATGTGATACCATGGAGTATTTTCCTTTCTCTGATTTATTTCACTTAGCAGCATAATGCCCTCAAGATTCATCAAAGTTGACCCCAGTGGTAGGATTTCTTTCTTTCTCATGCCTGAACAACATTCCACTGCTACATACCATGTTTTCTTTACCCATTTTTCCACTGACTGCCTCTTATGTTGTTTCCATATCTTGCCAATTGTGAATAACACAGCAATGAACACAGAAATTCAGATAACGCTCCATGAGCTTGATTTTATTTCCTTAGATATATACCCAGAAGTAGGATTGCTGGATCATACATTACTTATACTTTTTTTTAAAGGAATTTCCATACTCTTTTTCATTGAGGATATGCCAATTTACAATCCTACCATCAGTGCACAAAGGTTCCCTTCTTTCCACATCCTCACCAACACTTTTTATCTCTTGTCTTTTTGGTGATAGCCATTCTAACAGGTATGAGGTGACATCTTATTGTGGTTTTGATATCATCAGCATTTCCCTGATGTTTAGTGCTGTTGAACACCTTTTCATGTACCTGTTGGCAACTTTTTTTTAAATGCCTATTCAAGTCCTCTGTGCATTTCAATAGGATATTTTTCTTTATTTTTTATTTGCTTTTGAGTTGAATGAGTTGTTAACATATTTTGTACATTGGACCACATATCAGATATGTGATTTGCAAATATTTTTTCCCATTCTATAAGTTGCCTTTTCATTTTGTGTGTGGGTGGGGGGGGTGGTTTTCTCTCTCTCTTTATCTGTGTGTGTGTGTGTGTGCTTGTTTTTGTTTTGTTTGTCTTTGCTGTGCAGAAAAGTGCTATATATTTCCGCTTGTTGATTTTTCCTTTTATCGCTTGCTTATTGATGTCATGTTCAGAAAGTTGCTGTCAAGACTTAGGTCAAAGGATTTTTCCCAATATTTTCTTCTAGGATTTTTATGATTTCACATTATATCTTTAAGTCTTTAATCCACTTTCAGTTAATTTTTATGAGTGGTGTAAAATAGAGATCCAATTTCATTTTTATAAATGTGGCTTTCCTTTTTTCAAACATTATTTAATGACGAAAACTATCTTTTCCCTATTGATTATTCTTGGATACCTTGTCAAATATTAATGGACCATACACGCAAGGAATTGTTTTTGGTTTCTCAGTTTTGTTCCATTGATCTGTGTCTACTTTTATGCCCAAACCAAACTGTTTTGGTTACTATAGCATTATAGTATAGCTTAAAATCAGGTAGTGTAATGTCTCTAGATTTGTCAATCATTCTCAGGATTTCTTTGATTATTTAGGGACTTTTATGTTGTCATATGGATTTGAGAATAGAATTTTATCCTATTTCTGGAGAAAATGTCATTGAAATTTTTACAAGGATTGCATTGGATCTGTAGATTGCTTTGGGTGGTATAAACATTTTAATGACAATTTTTCTTCAAATGCATGAGCATGAAATATTTTTACATTTACTTGTCCCTTCTTCATTTTCTTTCATTAAAGTTGTGGTTTTCAGCATACAATTTTTTTTTTATCTCTTTGGTAAAATTAATTCCTAAATCTTTTATTACTCTGATCCAACTGAGAATGAGATTTCTCTTTCTTTCTTTCTTTCTTTTTCTTTCTTTCTTTCTTTCTCTTTCTTTCTATTTTTTATTATTTTATTTTATTTTATTTTATTTTATTTACATTTTGGTGACTGGATATGGACACACAACTATTCTTTGTATGTTGACTTTGTGTTCTGCAGCCTTACTGAATTTGTTGATTAGTCCTAGCAGTTTTTTGTGGGGTTTTTAAGATTTTCTCTATTTAATATTCTATTTTCTTGGGCTAGAACTCCCTGTACTTTGTTAAGTAAGAGTGGTGAGAGTGGTCACTCTTGTCTTTTTCCTGATCACAAAGGAAAAGCTTTCCAACTTTCACCAATGAGTAGAATGTTGGCTGTGAGTTTGTATATACACAGAAGTATGTCTTTCTATACCCAATTTGTTGAAAGTTCTTATCATTAAAGAGTGTTGTATTTTGTCAAATGCATTTTCTGCATCTGTTGAGATAATCATGATTTTTTATCTTTCATTCTATTAACATAGGGTATAACATTTATTGATTTGCAAATGTTGAAACACCTTTACATTCCAGGGATACAACTTACTTGTTCATGGCGAATGATGATTTTAATATGCTATTGAAGTAGTTTTGAGAATATTTCCACATATATTTATCAAGGTTATTGGTATATAGTTTTCTTTTTTGTAGTGTCTGTAGTATCTAGCTTTAGGATTGGGGTAATACTAGCTTCAAAAAATTAGTTTGATGGATAAAAAGGATGTGGCATGTATATATTTATATAGAATGGAATGCTACTCAATGATCAAAAAGAATGAAAGCTGCCATTTGCAACAATGTGGATGGAGCTACAGTGTATTATGCTAAGTGAAATAAGTCAGTCAGAGAAAGACAAATATATTATGATTTTACTCATATGTAAAATTTAAGAAACACAACAGATGAACATAGGGGAAGGGAAGGAAAATTAAGTTAAAAACAGAGAGGAAGGCAAGCTATAAAAGACTCTTAAATACAGAGAACAAACTGAGGGTTGCTGGAGCGGAAGTGAGTGGGAAGATGAGCTAAATGAGTGATGGGCATTAGGAACGGTCCTTGTTGAGATGAGCACTGGGTGTTACATGTAAGTGATGAGTCCCTGAGTTCTACTCCTGAAACCAATACTACAATGTATGTTAAATAACTTGAATTTAAATAAATAAATTTAAAATCATAAAAAAGAAAAAAATAGTTTTAGAGTGTTTTATTGTCTTCAATTTTTTTCAAAACCGTTGTAGAAATATTGGTTAGTTCTTGCTAAGTTTAAATTTAAAATAAGAATTCACCACTGAAAATTTCTGGTTCTAGGCTTTGCTATAATGAGACGTTTTTTATCACTTATTCAATCTCCTTACTCTTCATTAGTCCATTGAGATTTTATACCTTTTGAATAAATTGTATGTTTCTTGGAGTTTATCCTTTTCTTTTAGCCTATTTAGTGTGTTAGAGTATAATTGCCCATAATAATTTCTTATGATTTTTATATTTCTATGCTATCACTTGTAATGTCTTATCTTTCATTTCTCATTTCTTTCTGAGCCCCCATCTTTTTTTCTGAGTCAGTCTAGCTAAAGATTTCTCAATTTTGTTTATATTTTCAAAAAAACTGCTCTTGATTTCATTGATTTTTTTACTGTTTTTCTGAGCCTCCATTTTATTTATTTCCACTCTAATCTTTATTTCCTACTTTCTGCTAACTTTACGCTCAGTTTTTTTCTTCTTTTTCTTGTTTCACGAGGTGTAAAATGACATGGTTTATTTGAGATCTTTCTTGTGTTTTTATGTAGGCATTTATCACTATAAACTTCCCTCCTACAACTGCTGCTGTAGTATCCCATAGGTTTTGATAAGTTATGCTTTCCTTTTCATTTATTTCAATGTATTTTTTTTTATTTCCCACCTGATTTATCCTTTAACCCATTGTTTGTGTTAGTTGTTTAATCTCCACATTGTTATGAAATTTCCACTTTTCCTTGCTGTTGATTTCTATCATTTTGGTCAGATTTTATATCATTTTGGTCAGAAAAATACTTGGTATGACTTCAATCTTATTAAATTTGTTAAGACTTTTTTTTTGATTTATCATGTGATATATCCTGGAGAACGTTCTATATGTGCTTGGGAGGAAATTATACTCTGCTTCTGTTAAGTGGAATGTTCTGTATAGTCGTGTCAGATCTGTTTGATCTAAAATATGGTTCAAATCCAAAATTTCCTTATTGATTTCTTTGTCTGGATGATCTATCCATTGTTGAAAGTTGGGTATTGAATTTCCATATTATTGCACTGTTGTCTATTTCTCCCTTCAGTTTTGTTAGTATTTGCTTAATATATTTAGGTACTCCAATATTAGATGCATAGATGTTTATGATTGTTATGTTTTTGACTTCCTTATCATTGTATAATGACTGTCCTTGTGCCTTATTATTTTAATGTGTATTTTTCTGATATAAGTATAGCTATATCTGCTGTCTTTTGGTTTCCATTTGCATGGAATATCTTTTGCCTTTTCTTGTACTTATTTACTTTACTGTGCGTATGTCTGTCCTTAGGGCTGAAGTGAGTCTCTTGTAAGAAGTATAAAATTGGGCACCTTTTTTTTTTCTTTTTGTAAATCGATCTAGCCATTCTCTGCCCCTTGAATGGAGAATTCAATCTATTAATTTCAATGGCAGGTGGCCATCCTGGGGCAGTCGTCCCTTCATCACGGTCCCCCGGGGTCTGTGGAGAAGGTGGGCAGTCTTCATGTGCCAGACTTTGTCACATCCCTTCCTAGATTTATTCCTTTGAACCTTTTATTAAAACACCAACACCCCCCACAAAAGGATCTAATGGATCCTATGAGGCTTTCATAACACATATATGTATGTACATGTAACACTGATAATACTGCAACTTTAATAGCATTCAATCCTTCTACTCTTTCCATTTTTATTCTTACAATGTCACCATTTACATAGTGTTAATTTGTGTTATCTATTAACAAATTATTGAAGCTATAGCTATTTTAAATATTTTTATCCTTGAACTTTTATATTAGAACTAAGTGGTTAACACATCACCATATTACAGTATTAGAATATTCTAACTCTATGCATATCTTTATAATTGTGCTGTACAGTTTTATATGTTTTCATATTACTAATTTGCTTCTTTTTGTTTCTGCTGGAAGAACTCCTTTCAGCATTTTTTATAAAGCCAGTTTAGTGGTGGTGAATTTCCTCAGCTTTTGTTTACTAGGGAAAGTATTTCATCTTCACTTCTGAAGGTCAGCTTTGCTGAATAAAGTATTTAGGTTGGAAGTTTCTTTCTTTGTGTCCTTTGAATATATCATTCCATTCTCCCCTGGCCTGCAAGGTCTCTGCTGAGAAATCCACTGATCATCCTGTGGGAGTTCCATAATATGACAATTTGTTTTCTCTTAGTGCTTTTAAAATTCTTTTTGCCATTGGTTTTAGACAGTTTTATTATTATGTGTAATGGAGAAGATTGTTTTGGTTGACATTTTGAAGTAACCTATTGATTTCATGAACTTAGATGTCCAAGTCTTTCCCTAGGTGTGGGAAGTTCTCAGCCATTATTTATTTAAATAAATTCTATTTTCTTTTCTCCTTCTGGACGCCAATGATATGTGCATTATTTATTTGTATAGCATCCAATAACTCCCATAGACTTTCTTCATTCCTTTTCAATGTGTTTTCTTTTTTGCCTCTCAGACTGGATAATTTCAACTGGTCTGTCTTCGAACTCACTGATTCTCTCTACTTGTTACCTCTACTGCAGAACATTATTGAGTTAAGCCATTATTTTCTTTAGCTCCATAATTTCGTTTTTCGTTCTTGTTTATGTTTCCCCTTTGTTAAACTTCACGTTTTGTTCTTGTGTTGTTTTTCTGATATCATTAAATTGCTTATCTGTGTCCTCTTATAGCTCTCTGAGCATCAGTGGAACAATTATTTTAAATTCTTTGTCAGGCAATTCCTGGATCTCCAATTTATAGGGCTGGTTACTGGAGGTTTACTATATTCCTTTGGTGGAGTCATGTTTTCCTGATTGTTCATAATCTGTATAGTGTTGCACAGGTGTCTGCATTTGAAGAAACAGTAGGATCTCCCAGACTTCACGGACTGCATTAAGGGAAGGCTTTCACTTTCAGATGGGGGGTATGCTAGACCATGCCATGACTCTGGGTCTAGTGGTGCAGGCCACTGATTATGGAAGTGCATAGCAACAACAGACTTTAGGAAATATGGTGTCTCTTTGGCTCAGGCCACTGAGTTCCACAGCATCAACAATTGTGTGGTCATAGCAAACACTGTGGTGATGAGGTGATGAGCCTCTGCAGAGGCTATAAGGGCTGCTGTGGTCCTCAGTGGTACCTCCAAGACTGGCAAGGACCAGGGCAGGCAGTGGTGGTGGCCAGAGATGGTGGTGTTACAAGGGCCAACTGTAGGTGCCTTTGTAGTAGCAGTGACTAGTTGTAGATACACATGTAGTGACAGGGGTCAGGGTAGTTAGCAAGGGCTGGGACAACCGTGGGGTCACTGGCTGCTATTGGTTTCTGGTTGTTATCCTGCTTTCTTATGGCTGCACACTGTCCCTTTGGACACATACAGTGCAGCGGAAACTGGTGATGTAGTGCGACTGGGGGCATGGCAGTGCACAGCTAGAAGGGCTAGCTCTAGATAGTTAGAGTGATGTAAGCCAGTGACAGAAGGCGAGGCATGACCCACGGACAACTGTGAAGAACCCAGCTGTCGGCATGCTTACCTTTGACTACACACTCTCCCTCTGGGTATGCATACTGCAGGGGAGCATGATAAAGGGCATTATGTTTGTAGGGTGCAGGTACACAGTTGGAAGGGCCAGCCCTAAGTGTGGACACAGTGGTGGGGGACAGCTGGGAGGGCTAGACTGGCATTTTACCCTCACGCAGCTGCAGAAGCTCAGCCTGGCTGCCAGCATGCCTCCCAGGCTCTGGAAGAGCAGGGAGGAACTCAGGTATCTGGCATCTTACAAGTGGAAGCTCAGAGACTTTGGATGGTTGCCAGTGCCAGTTCTAGGCTCCAGTAGGTGGTGGCGGTGGGAGGAGCAGGGATCAAGGGAGGTGGCTGGCAAGTAGCTAGCATCGACAAACCCAAATACCTGGGGGGTGAATGTTGGCAAGATCCACAGGGTGTCTGCAGAGGTTATGCTGGCTATTGACTGGTCAGTGACAAATTCTGCTGGTTTTGTCTACAGAGTGGGTCTCTGGGAACTGCTATCTCTCCTGCTGTATACATGCTAAAATAATCCCTGCTTTTCTTCCATGATTCAGGTTACTGCAAATCATGTTTGTTTTCCAAACCAGCTGGGATATAGCGAAAGGCAGGGTCTTTGCACAGTGCTCTGAGAAGCTGGAGATCTGGCTACTCAGGCACCTCTTCCTTTCCTGGTGAGAAGAACTCCAACCAGGAAGTACCTTCTTGTCAATGAAATGATGCCAGATTAGGAGACAGAATGACGAAGGCACAAAGGAATTAACTTCCTTCTGTCCTTATTTTTGTTTGCTTGCTTGTTTTATTGTGTTGCTAAAACTTCCTAAGTGGATTTTACTGTCTCTCATAGCTATTTTTGTTCATAGATAGCGATCCAATTGATGTTTGTTGGGGGGTGGGCTGGGGCAAGAAAGCTGAACTCTCCCATGTTGCCATTTTTTTCTGAAATCCCTCCTGGGCAATTTGTTGTCTCTCCTTTATTTTCTCATCAGATCCTCCAGTGCACACAATATGATGTAAATGTTACGATTCAGAGTTGTGCACAAAAGTACTCACTTCGAATTGAGACTTAGTAGATTAAAACCGCAAAGTCGGCAATCCTGCGGACCAAAGTAATGTAGATTCATAAACTAATAATAAAACTAGCCATATGAAATATAATGTGTGAATCTCTTGCATAAATATGTGTCGCCACTTTCAGTGACCAAAATAAAAGAGCCACTTCTGGTACACTGTTACAAATCACATTTCTGATACGAAAAATTACCTGTGTATGTGTGTCTAGTAAATATGTTATGTCCTATGATATAAATTAATATGGAAATGAATATGAGTAGTTCTAAGAAGCCATCTAAGACCACATCCCTTGTAAAACTGTCAAAAATTTGTTTTTCAATTATATGATGCTTGTTCTGGCTTGAGAGCTGAAATGTGATTTATTGTTGTAAATAAGGCAGAAAATAATTTATTGTAGTGCAGTTAATACATATTTAGGGCTTAGCTTTCCAGACGCATTATAGTTAATAGAGATTTTAAGCCTTTTTTTTTTCCTGTTCAAGATGTTTACTGCATTTTATGTGGAAGTCTCCAGAATCAGTGCTTATTATAGTTACATATTTTGGGAGGTAAAAACTGCTATGAATTAAAACCCTTGGTAAGTAGAAAGACAGCCTCACTACTTACCATGTATCTACATTTGCAATTGGTTGATTATGTTTTGGTCTTTGTGTGTGACAAATTCAATGGGAAAGCTTAAAAAGAAACCTATTTTCATATTTATTATGCTCAGATCCATATTTATAATTTTATTATTCCAAAATATAAAATTCTTTTAAATTTACATATAATCGGTTAAAATGAGAGGCTAATTATATTATGAAATAATAAGACTGGAGGACTTATAAACTCCAGCTACTTATTACCTCCATAGGTTCTCCAGTGCTTAACTATATTAGCAACTGTTTTATCTTTTTTAAAAACATTGTTTATTGTTTATTCATTTTTTGAGAGAGAGGCAGATTGTGAGCAGAGAGGGGCAGAGAGAGAAGGAAAAACAAAATCCACAGCAGGCTCCAGGCTCAGCTGTCAGCACAGAGCCTGACATGGGACTCAAACTCACCAGTCAAGTGTCTGTTGGCCATCAGAATTTCTTCTTTGGAGAAGTGTCTGTTCATATCTTCTGCCCATTTCTTCACTGGCCAACGGACACATGAAATGATGCTCAGCGTCCCTCATCATCAGGGAAATAGAAATCAAAACCACACTGAGATACCCCCTCACACCGGTCAGAGGGGCTAAAATGAACAAATCAGGAGACAATAGATGCTGGTGAGGATGTGGAGAAACAGGCACCCTCCTACCTACACTGTTGGTGGGAATGTAAACTGGTGCAGTCCCTCTGGAAAACAGTATGGAGGTTCCTCAAAAAATTAACANTAAATACAAATAAAAATATTAGAAATAAAAAAAAGAAAACAACTCACCAGTCAAGCCATGAGACCATTACCTGAGCTGAAGTCGAATGCTTAAGCGACTTAGCCCTCAGGTGCCCCACAACTTTTTCTTATTTATTTCTATTTTTATAACCTGCTGAGTTCTCCATCTCCCACACAAACAAAACTCAACTTAGTATATTTGCATTTAATAATCAACACACTTTCTAAACCTTTCAGGTTCTAGTAATACCATATACTACTAAAAATAAAATCATGAAACCACCAATCTTTGTTTCTGCTACAAAATAAAATAAAAAACAATGAAGAAAAAACGGATTTGGAGTAATGTGCATTTTAATGCTCACTCATATCCGTCATTTATTTAACAATATAGAGTGTCTATGAAAGTAGTAGGTATTTGTTGTAGGTCAAGGAATACTGTAGTAAGTGGAATATATAGGTCCCCTGCCTGGTAGTGGAGAAAGATAGTCAATTAACAAAGCATGTAAATGCACAGCTCTTCAGCCTGCAGTAAGTGCTTTGGACTGACTGGAGTGACAAATGAAAAACATTTTGTTTCAGTCAAGAACCACTCATCCTTAATAAATGGCTAATCCTAGTCTTTAGCCTATGTAAAAATACAAGAAAATGTAATAGTGTAAAATGCCTATCCCTTGAATTTTGTAACTTAAACATCAATAATAGAATAAAATAGCCTAGATTGAGGCTGCAACAATCTGTTAGTTCCTTTCTCTATTACAATATGAGATTTTTTAAAAGGCATGTGTGTGTACTCTAAAGGACTCTCTACCCTAAGTCTACATAAATTGACAGAAAATAACAAATGAACAACTGAGCAAATAAAATCCAAAATCAGAACAATCCATATTCAACTTGCCAAGAATATATGCAGCCATATGAACATCTGACAAGTGAGAACATTTTCTAGAGGACCCATAACAACTTTTTACATTAATAGAGAGAGATAGTTTGCTTCTATTGCCATGTTTCCCCTCAAATGCCTGTATGCTAGAGAATATCTTTAATGTGTTTTTGCATAAGTATGCATTGACTATATATTTTTGTCCAAGAACAAACAGTATTTCTCAAAGTAAAACAAGTCCTTCATCAACTTGAAGGGAAAAATAACATGAAACTTGAAATATGTTATATTTTTAAAGGAAGAAGCTCTATGCCCAATGTAGGGCTCAAACTCACAACCCTGAGATCAAGAGTTGGGTGCTCTACCAACTGAACCATGCAGGCACTTCTGAATGTACGTACTTGCATTCCTGTGACAGAGATAAATACATCCTCAAACTATGTCATATTCATTTCCTTACTCCATTATTACACCTAGTAATTAATTGGTTAACTGGCCTCCAATCCTTCATCCTAATCTATGTTGCTTACATGTAAAAAATATCCTGCAAGGCGTTTCCTATGTCAAATATGGAGACATATTTGGCTTTTGGAAAATAATCACATTTATCATTGTATAAGTTCAGAAGCCACTGTTCCGAAAGGCAGTTTCCTTTTCTGTAAATGTTTTATGTCATTTTAGTTTTAGTTCTGTAAATACTTTGCTAGTCCAGAATCTTGACTTTTACAAATTAGTTACAAAGTAAGCACTTAATAAGATCTTATTGATACATTGCCTGATGAATTCAGACATCTTTCTAAAATAAACTGTATTATTATGTATAACTCCATTTATGCATTCAAGCTTTTTTGAACTCTTGAATGAAGGCTTCTGTCAAAATATATCATATTTACACAAAATCCAGCAATTTGACTTTAAAATAATATATATGGCAAAGAGGAGCTCCTAGATAAATTTAGAGAGAGACATGATAAGATATGAATGACAGGAAGGGATGAGTATTTTTACAGTATAATTTTAGGAAGACAAGAAAGTCACAGAAATGATTAGAATTCTGGAAATTGAGTGACATGATTTTTCCAAATGACAGTGAATAAGCAAGTCAAAAGATAAATAAGAATATTCTCTTTGGCCAAGGAGTAGGAGACATGTATTTGGTAAGGATTGGTATGGTAAAAACATAAGTAGACAGACAGAGTGGCTTAAAAATCATCTAAAATATTATTAAAATAATCTAAAAAAGAATTATAATAATTTTTAAGGAATACTAATATTGAAAAAAATAATTTAAAGGTTAATAAAAACAACCTTTAAAATATCTAGTTTTAATTGAATTGATAATTTAATAAACGTGTGGTGAAAAACTTCCTTATGTATTTCTTCTTCTTTTTTTATTGAAATGAGATTCTCATAACATATGGTGAAACATTATTAAATGTACAATTCAGTGGCACTTAGTTTATTGGCAGTGTGTAATCACCACCTCTCTCTAGTTTCAAGCTTTCCCATCACCTCAGAAAAACATTCTGTGCAATAAGTAGATACTCCCACCTCCCTCATTCTCTGGTATCCCCTTTCTCTCTTTATGGATTTGCCCATTCTGAGTATATCATATAAAAGGAATGTGATATTTTGTATCTATTTGCAGAAGAGAGGAAATGGTAATTTAAAATAAAGCATTGGAACCTACAAAGTAGCTTTAGAACATTTCAAGAGAAATTTTAGAATAAGGTCTCTGACAAAAGTGTCCAGAGTAGAAATATTGAAGTATTTTTATTTTTGAATTAGCAATGTGATTTATCAACTGCGAGTAAATCTGTCACAAACATAATTTAAATAACCTACGTAGGAACCATAAAGTGGGAAAGAATATGGTGACAGACCAGGACCAGTTTGTTTCCTTCCCAGCAGATTTATACATATTTTGAGATAGTATATTCAAAGTACCTATCCAACTATGCTGCACCTAATAATCATTTAATAACTTAGTCTTGTCTTTAGTTTCTTGATGACTGTGCACACATAAATGCCAGTTGTCCTCTAATGAAATCTCAGAAACAGTATCTGTTGCAAACAAATTTTCTTAAGACACAGAAGCTTCCGTACAAATCATGAAGGGCAATAATGAAAAAGAATATCATATTTTATCTGAAACTGTGACCAGTTCTGGGAATTTACTTGTCAAGTGAGAGAGAATAATATTGAAGTCCAAAATCCATGAGTTTTGAGCAGCTTTTCTGTGGCCAACAAGGAATTGTGCTCCTCCAGTAAGCTTGTTAATGTTTTAATACACAATGAGACTGGAAATAATTTTCCAAGCTACTACATGCTACTGAGTATTGAGAAAGGCCAACTGGATTTGCTTACCGCACTGAGAATTAAAACTGAGAGAGCTATAGTATCACTACTGCCATATAAAAATGGGAATAACATATAAAATTGGTTTAAAATACTGATTAATTTGAAATAACTTTTCTGCCAAATCCAAACTTTGTTAGGATATAGACATACTAAAATTAAAATGCCTTTTGTATTGAAAAACAAATAAATGAATGAAGAAATATGTAGAGCAAGAAGAGAAGCACCATAAGAAATCTTTTTCAGGTTAAAGGATAAAAGCTATTATTATTTCTTTGGCTATATGTCCTTATTTTATATATAAAGATATATTTTCCTAGAAAATATATTCCTGAAATAATTTGACTTGTTTGAATAGCAAGGTCTTATTTTTTATCATACATTTAAAATTCTGTTTTGGGGCTCCTGGGTGGCTCAATTGGTTGAGCGTCTAACTTCAGCTCAGGTCATGATCTCACAGTTTGTGGGTCTGAGCCCAACGTCGGGCTCTGCGCTGAATTCTCAGAGCCTGGAGCCTGCTTCAACTTCTGTGTCTCCTTCTCTCTCTTGCCTTCACACTCTGTCTCTGTCTCTCTTAAAAGTAAATAAACATTTAAAAATGTTTAAAAATAAACTGTTTAATCATTAATGAATTTCTTTTTTCTCCTTGGTAAAACTAATCCCTCTCTCCTTCTTTCTATCTCTCCAAATTTTCTCCGTTTATAGACCGTTAAAACTATATTCCACTGATGGTTGAAATCTACATCTTTAAATATAAGCCTTCTGTGCTGTAAACCACAGACGCACAGACATGTTGTTTATTGCTTTGGTCCTGGTGATTTGTACGGCAAATGGCACACAATTGGCAGTCATTATATGTCTGGTAATGGTCGCAATATGTAAATGAATAAAAGGGCATATTGGAAACAATGTTATGTTGTAAAGTTCTGCATACCTAATAAGAGTTTGTAGTATTTTTTAAAAGTAATTTTACAAGGATTTTCATCTTTGAATCTCTGTTACTAGTTTTGTGTCCTTTGTGGACTCACATCTTCTAAATCTATTCTGAATTACAGAAAATTTTACTGGAGATATTATTTCTCCAACTACTTGAGGAAACTGGGGTGATTTTCTGGTCCTGTATCCAAAGGCCAAAAATTTTCAGAAATAAAGGCTTTGGGGTATGTTAGGTGGCCAACTTCACTGGGCTGTGTTCCCATCCCCAGATGTTGTGAATGTTGGCTGACAGAGCTCACAGACACCTCTTCTCTAGAAAATCTCTCTCAGTCTGAGAAGTTAAGCACCCTACCTCTTGTCTAGGCAGTCAATCCCCAAGATCTGTTTGATTAGGGTAAAATCTCCCTTTGATCTCTAAATGTGTCAATCCTGTGTTGAGACGCCCTGCGGGACCTGAGGGATGCTGCTTTCCTGACAAGACTTTTCTTAATTAGCTCCGCTTCCCTATTCTGCGTCCATCAATTCCCTCTCTCAAGAACCATCCTCAATAGATAACTCTCACATAAATCTCCCAAACTCTATTGCTAAGGAATCCAATCTGGGATATTTCATACCTGATGTAGTCCTAGGAATCAAACTCTAAGGGTGCAATTGATCTGTAAGTGGTCATTCTCTGGCTAGATTGCAAACAAGACCACACCACAGCTACTATGTAGGAGAGGACTGAAGAGTTCTCATTTGCTGCGGTGCCATTTTCCCCCGGGGAATCCTGTGATGGAATGTAGGTGTAAAGACATCCTCTAATTTGTGCATTATCACCTGTCTTTGAGAGTCTCATTTGTTGTATTCTTTTCCAGAAATGGCATCATTGCCTTGTCCTACGTATTGTTATGTGACTGGAGTTATCCATTTACCAAAGAATGTACCGTAAGTGTATAATCAGAAGGAACAGTGAAAATACATTCATGGACAGTTTTTGGAGAATGAATTTATGTTGGTACTTCTACTTGTTTCTTTTTTTTTTTAAGTTTATTTGTTTATTTTCAAAGAGAGAGAGAAAGAGTATAAGCAGGGAAGGACCAGGGAGAGAGGGAGAGAGAGAATCTCAAGAAGACTCCACACTGGAAGCATGGAGACTTATGTGGGGCTGGAGCTCATGAACTGTGAGATCATGACCTGAACTGAAACCACGAGTCAAACACTTAACCCACTGAGCCACCTAGATTCCCCTCTCCTTGTTTCTTAATAAGCAAAAATGACACGGTTTGTGTATATTATAATTATAAGCACTGCATGAGAATTGAATAGTACATATAAGCAAAATGGTTGAAAAATCAGTATGTTCTCTGTGTTTTTAAATGTCAGAGTTTATGTTGGGGTTAATTTGGTTTTAACAGTATTATAAATGACGAAATTGAATAAATATTATATTCTAACCTCCTCCCTCCCCCACTTAAAAAAAAAAACTTTGAGAAGAATGACAAAATAGCAAACACAAAGAATGTGAAATTAGGGACTTGTAATAGGGGACTAAAACATTTAAGAGATAAAATGACAAGCTTAGATCATTTAAGCAGCAAATGGAAACAAAGTGTATGATGCCATAGGACTTCTGGGACAGCACTGAAGTGACAGTCTTCTGTAGCTGGATGGCCAACCAAGCTAAAAGCCAGGCACATGGCCTAATTGTTAAGAGTGGCAGAATATCAAAGGTCTGAATTGCCAGGCTAGAGAATACTCTGATAACAAAATCAGGGCCATTGTAGGAATGTAGGAAAATAGCAGGATACTGAAATCTGGGATGGTGGTATATATAAAGTTGGTTTTTGTTTTGTTTTGTTTTGTTTTGTTTTGTTTTTAAGAAAATGGAACTCTAGATTCTCATAGCCCCTCTAAGCTTGCAGCTCTGATTTGGGGTTCTGTCTTATACCGTAAGATTTAATTTCTTAACAAGGGCCCAGTAAGATGGATGCCTAGAAGCCTAACAAAAGAAAGGGGCCACTTTATTTGGTGGCCAGAACTGCTGTGACAGACTGCTGGGAAAGGGGTGGGAAGAAGAAGCTTAAAGACCTGGACATGTGAACATTTAATTACTATTGAAATTTAGTTAATATATCAAAATGCAAATAAAATGGTGATGTCTTCAATAAATGAATTGCCTACTAAATGGATGGGGATTTGTGAATATACCCATTAAGGTGTAATACTTGTTCAACCTCATTAACTGTTTTGTTTTATTGGCTCCATGGTCTTAGAAATAACATGTTTTAATAAAATGACCATGAAAATATTGTTTCGTTCCTTGAAATGGAAACGGTGATGTGACATAGCTGTCTCTGGATTGGCTGAAGTGTGTTTCTCATAATGATTACTCTTTGTTACTCATCATTTTGATTAAGTTTCAAGGACCGTTCTTTTTTCATTTAAAGCTTCATAGGAACTGTAAATTTCTCCACACAGAACCATCTCTCAGTTCATTGTGCTGACTAACTGGCAGCTTTGTCATGTATTTATTTAATAAATATTAAAAAATGAGAAACTAAGGGTATTTGCTTCTGTTTTCTTTTGTTTTTTCTTAATCACTAGTGTTGTAAATGAGTCAATGTGGTATAAAAGAATAGGACTAGTAATGCACAATCAAAGGGAAATAAAGTTAGCATCATTTATTTGACTCTTCTCATGGAAAAATATAATCATGTTTGTATCTTTAAAATATTAAAACTCATATTAATATAATTAATATTATACAATATAATATAAATGCATGTTAATAGTAGAATAAACATTAATCTATTCTCTCCTACTTAACTTTTAACATGTAAATGAAAATAGCTGTGTTCCAACAGAAATGGCTATAGGGAATGTCTACCTTTTATATGGATAGAGATAGGATTGATGTTGCCAAACATATATATTTATTGCATTTAGATGGTATTTTTCCAGATGAAAATTTTATAGGGCTTAATAATATGCATCATAAAGAATATTTTATTATTAAGCACATTTCTAAGAATTTCAGAAACTATTTTTCTGAACTACAATAATACAGACTAAGGTCACAGATAATTGCTCCATTTCCCCTTTCATTTTTCCTTTTATGCCCAAGTTGCTTATCTGATGGAATTGGTTTTCTTTAGTGAATTTTTTTTGCAAGGGATTTAAAAAATCTTTGCTGAAGATAATAATCCTTATTGCACAGTGTTTGAAAATCTAACCTCTATAAGATTGAGGGCAAATATTATGCAAATAAAGACAGAAAGATTGTGATGGTATACCATTCCTTCAAAGACCTTCAGGGTGCTGAGTTAACACTAAACATCTTTGAGAAGCAAGGCTTCCCAACATATTTAATTCATCCTAATAGTATCAGACATCAACTGAATGGACAGTAGTTCACATAAGTACATTAAACTGTTACTTCGATTTCATAAGTGTTTTTCCTGCCATAAAAGTCACACAGCAGACTCGGTGAAATATTTAAACTGAACACTTTACTTACTATCGCATCCACCTGGTGGAAAGTTGGCAAACTAGCCTGTGGGGAAAGCCCCGCCTACCGCCCGTTTTTTTGTTAAGTAGTTTTATTGTCAGGTGAACGCACCCACTTGCTTCTTACTGGGTTAAGGCTACTTTCATGTTAGAATGACAGAGTTGAGTGGTTGCAACGGTGACCATGGGCCTGAAAAGGCTAAAACGCATATTACCTGGTCCTTTATACAAAAAGTTTCCTAATGAATTAAAGTTGCTCATAAAGTTAATGTTAAAGAGTGTATCCCTAACTAGAAACAAAAATCTAATCTTTCAGCCCTTCATAATTCTAGGAAAAGAAGTAAAACCTTTTAATTGGTTTATTAATATATTTTAAAATATTTTGTGATTTTTAAGGCTGAAGATATACAAAAGAATTGGTTTCTGTTTTTCACAGTTGGTATCTAAATTTATTGTGATCTTTTATCATTGCTCAAATTGTAAACTGTCATTTACTTGAAAAGTGAGCCCCTAAAGATTTTATATAAAGCATCAATAACCATCCATCTAAGAAAGCTATATAAAAGTCATCTTATTCATCTTCATTAGAATTTTATATATGAGAAAATTTAAATATTATAAGTCAGAAAGAAAGAATGTTAAAATAACTAATGTGACACATGCTTTTTTATTGAAAACCTGTTTTTTTTTTTAGGAAAAAATTAATTAGGGGATTTGAAATGGTCATGGGCAGATCTAAAGACAAACATCATTAACAACTAAGAAGAATCTTTAGAGTTTAGCATTATCTTGGTTTTTTTTTAATTTTTTTAAAATGTTTTATTTATTTCTAGGAGAGAGAGAGAGAGACAGCGTGAACAGGGGAGGGTCAGAGAGAGAGGGAGTCACAGACTGAAACAGGCTCCAGGCTCTGAGCTGGCAGTCAGCACAGAGCCCGACGCGGGGCTCGAACCCACGAACCGCGAGATCATGACCTGAGCGAAAGTCGGACGCTTAACCGACTAAGCCACCCAGGCGCATTATCTTGTTTATAGTAATGCTGATTACTTAATGCTATACATTAGCAACAAAAAATATCTTTCTTTCTTTCAACAATCCATACTGAGAAAAAAAATCAGTTAACTATTAATAATAAAAATTCTTATGTTTAAAGATGAGGGTTTTTTTAACCACAATTTAAAATTACTATTCTGGAGGCACCTGGGTGCCTCAGTTAATTAAGTTTCCAACTTCGGCTCAGGTCACGATCTCACAGCTTGTGGGTTCGAGCCTTGCGTCAGGCTCTCTGCTGACAGCTCAGAGTCTGGAGCCTATTTCAGATTCTGTGTCTCCCTCTCTTTCTGACCCTTTCCCACTCACACTCTGTCTCTCTCTCTAAAAAATAAATAAACATTAAAAATTTTTTTAAATAAATAAAATGTCTACCCTGACACATGGATTAATGTTTAAAATATATTGTATAACAAATACTCTATTTATAATTTAGGGAATGCTGTTTTATGGATTGAAGCATATGGGACCATAATAATTATATACCAATGATGACCTCATAAACTGTGATACAGGACAGAAGTTAGAGACCAGGGGGTGGGAAGGATCACATACTTTTTTTCCCCTTCAGTTTACTTCAATAAACTAATGTTGATGAAGAACCCACTAATGTCAGGCACTGAATTAAGTATAAAAGGTAGAGTGATTAATAAATCATAGTCTGGGGCTATCAAGAACTCTTACTGTATTTTAAATTCAAGAAATTGGCTTACACGGTATCCTTCTGCTGTACTATCACAAGTCTATAAATAGTATCACGTGTCAGGCTTGACAACTCCACAAAAATTATTGACACCATTCAATATTCATTTAACTTAGCTTAATTCTTTCAATGTGCCAGACAAAGTGATAGTTGCTAAGGTTAAAATGATGACTCAAACAGACACATGCAAATTTTTTATGGAAATTAGAGTTTATTAAGGAAACACAATTGAATATCATATGACATATTTATACTTACAAACTGTGAAAATTATGTAATCCTGATTTCATTTATACCTTTCAACCATTTTCAATCTAGAGAAATTCAACTAAGATTTCTTTGAATTTAAAACTACTAATGATATTATTTTTTCCCTTCTATATCTGGACTAATGTTTCAGCATCTGGTTCACACAAAAGAAAAAGCTTTCCTTTACTCAATATCTTCATTAAATATAGAGAAATAAAGAGATAAAAATGAACCCCAAAATAATATTGTTTAATGTTTATTTATTTTTGAAAGAGAGAGACAGAGACTAAGCATGAGCGGGGAAGGGACAGGGAGAGAGGGAGACACAGAATCCATCCCAAACAGGCTCCAGGCTCCTTGCTGTCAACACAGAACCCAATGCAGAGCTTGAGCTCATGGAACATGAGATCATGGCCTGAGCCAAAGATGCACGCTTAAACAAATGAGCCACCCAGGCATCCCTGAACCCAAAATTTTTAGAACATTTGTGAATAAGGGCACCTGGGAGGCTCAGTCGGTTATGCGTCTGACTTCGGCTCAGGTCAGATCTCATGGGTTCGTCGGTTCGAGCCCCGCATCGGGCTCTGTGCTAACAGCTCAGAGCTTGGAGCTTGTTTCAGATTCTGTCTCCCCCTCTCTCTCTGCCCCTCCCCCACTCATACTCTGTCTCTCTCTGTCTCAAAAATAAATAAACTATATAAAAAATTAAAAGAACATTTGTGAATAATGTAGAATTGATTCAATATTTGTAAATATATGGAAAAGTATTGTAGATGACATCCATGCAAATACCTTTGGCATTATGATTCTTAAGATACACTTTAGATTCTCCACCCCATGAATATCCATCATCGAACACTTCACCTCAATGTTTTTTTTCCTCAAACACACACACAATTCTGGTCTTTTGCCCCATTTCATATACTTGTCAATTACCCTTTTCTCTTTTCTTTCTCCTTCTATCACAGAAAAAAACATTGTATTTTAATTTTTCCATATGCAAAAACATTAATTTATGAGCTGGACCACTGACAACAATCTGAGGTCACAAACTATTCCAATAGGGAACTTCCATTTCCAAAAGGAATTCTGATGCCAGCTACTAAGTTCATAAAGCTTCCATTCCTATAATTGTTAAATGTGGAAAGTGCAATATTCTATGAAATATTAATAGAGATAGCTTGCTACTTACAGAAGGAATATTAGAGTTGTTTTCCTAAGGATGATTAGATTTCAATCAGATGCTGTACACTTATTTAAACTAATTTGGACATACGTCACCTTCAGGAAGCCTTGATATTTATTATACAAACAATTATTAGCAGAGAATAAGTGTGTTTGTACAGTCTTTTCACTGACTTGATGAACTCCTAGCTCTCTGATCTTTCTCATGCACTGACTGCATCTAGAATGTAAGATTCTTTGGACACATAAAACGACATGCCGGAAACAGGACTGTGGGATTTCTATCAGAATCAGGTAATTAGAAACTCTTCCAAGCCAATGGCTGACCTGGCTGATTAACAATTAATTCTCTGGTGGTATAATAGTTTCAGAGCTCTTAGAGCCCAGAGATTTCTTTTTTTTTTTTCTTTTGGTTTTAATTTTTATTTATTTTTGAGAGAGAGACAGAGTTCCAGCAAGGAAGGGACAGAAAGACACACAGAGAGAGAAAGAATCAGAAGCAAGCTCCAGGCTCTGAGCTGTCAACACAGAGCCCAAAGCAGGGCTTGAAATCATGAACTAAAAGATCATGACCTGAGCTGAAGTCAGACGCTTAACAAGTCTGTTAAGCCACCCAGGTGCCCAGAGCACAGAGATTTCTTAGTGTCGTGGTCATATTTTTGTCAAACTCCTACACCAAAATAAATAATTCCATGTAGTATTTTCTTACTACAATAGGCAACTTAATAAATATAATGCCCTAAATCCTTAGCACCTATTTGGTGAACATCAGAATCCAATTAGACACTGACACTCTTATTTCCCATTTCACATTGATTTTCATGTGACACGAGTTTTATTATAGCAACTATCTTTGTAAAGATATGACACAGCCATTGCACCTAAAGGCTTAAGTTATAGCCTTGGGAAAAAAAAGTAATCTGATAAAATGTATGTCCTAATAGGGCTTACATCTTATTGGCTATGAGTCAGATAGAAACCAGAAAATAAATTTTTAAAGTAAATGTGATGTTAGAAGGAGATATTTGCCATTAAGAAAGGTAAAGGATAGAAGGGTATAGGTACTGTAGAGTATAGAGAATTTAAAATGTACTGCCCATTTTAAATTGGGCAGTACAAAAAGGCTTCTGAGGATGGGGCATTTTGGCAATGTCTTGAAGGAAATGATAGATTGAATTGTTTCCTCAAAGGTTTCTGAGACAGGGATAAAAATATGAGAAAGACCCTGAGGCAGGTATAAATCTGCCTAGTGACTTCAAAAAACATCAAGAAAGTCAGTGTGACTGGAAATGAGTGAGCGCACATAGAAAATGGATTGTAGACAAATTATAAAAGGATTTAAGGGTTCAGTGTAAGGGCTTAGGCTTCTACTCTGATGCCAAAACAAACAAACAAACAAACAAAACCCCCAAAAACATTAAAGCGTTTCAAGCACAGAAGTAAAGCAAGATTAAGTAACCCGTAGTTAACATGAATCTCTTGGCTGCTCTGCTGAGACTAGACTTTATGTAGGAAAGCAGAAAGACCAGGTGAAACATGATCGCAATCCAGGCTAAAGTTGGCGATATCCTGAATCAGGATAATAGTAGTGCAGGTGGAGAGAAATAGTTTTATTTTCCATATATTTTTAATTGGAGCTAATATGACTTGTAGATGAATTCGATTTGGAAGTTAAGGGAGAGAGGATTCAAAGATGTCTCTAAGTACTTCCCTAAGAACTATTGGACAGATATAAGAACCCATTGAAAGGAAGATAATGAATTTGGTATAGAATTTATTAAGATAGAGACTGTTGCCAAATATCCAGTGTCCTCTAAGATCATCAACAAACATTTTATCTCTTACTTAATAAAGGATATTGCTTCAGAAATTCCCCCTCCTACCAAATGTGCCACTTTATAGCATGTGGAATATTTTGAGCTGAAAGCACATGAGACTTTGCAGACTCAAGAGAAACTTTGGTCTCTCCCTTAACCACAGAAGAATATGAATTGGGGGCATTTTCCAGAATAAGTGTTAATAACAAAGTTATTAACAGAGGTAAATTTTATCTGAGTGACCCATCTGTATGTCAGAGCAAACATTTAATTACCAAATGTCTGCTCTTCTTATCGCCCAGTGAAGTGCTTCCCTTTCCTCTGAAATCCCAACTCCCTACCAACTTCTCCTTCCAACAAAATGACATCCATACCTCATTTTGCTTAACTGTCTTTGCCTGTATGGATTCCCTGTATGTATGCCTACTAAATTCGTTAGACTGACTCATACCAATTTAATTCTTAGTCTATCCAAAAGGACCTTTGAGGGGAGAGGAATTCTTGTTCCCAGACATAAAGTCATTGTCATCAACGTAAAAAGACCTTCAGATATTCTCAGTTGAATTCAGTTGAGTTATCTATACTGTCTCCAAATTGTCCCCCCATAGTCATTAATAGACTCATTCTGATCACAAGTTTAAATCATAAACAGTTTTCAGAAACATTTACTTTTGTTCACCAAACGCAATGTTTAGTTCTAAGTTCATATTGCTGAATCTATCAGCATCTATAGATAATCTCTTTCTCCTGCATCAAACATTTTCTTTACTTGAATTATCTTGAGTTTTCCACTGGATGTTCTCTCTCTCTCTCTCTCTCTCTCTCTCTCTGATTCTTTCTTCTGGTGAGTATCCCTTCAACTCCCTTACTGTAAATGTTAGAGTGACCCAAGACTCATGTCATGGACTCCTTTCTTGTCTCTATCTTCATGTATTCCCTGGTGATGAAGAAGTTGAGATACAGATTAAAATGTTAGAGTCAACAGAAATCATTTAGGAAAAACTAGACTGTTCAAGTTGGGATACCACAGACCAAAGCATGAGGTAAAAAAAAATGCAGTAATTGAAATTAAAGTTATGGAGAAATTATTATTATTGCTAATTAAAAGATAGAAATGACCATGATGATGGGTGGCTGAGCTGGAGTGAAAGACAAGAAGTTTAGAGAAGAGAAATTCAACTGAAGAGGAAGACACAGCCTTAATGGAGTCATCAACATAGATGTGAAATTAACAAGTCTGAAGAAATAATAGATGATAGAGAGTGAGAGTGATCCAAGAGATGAAACCTTATCAGAAAACAAGTGTTCTGATGAGCAGTAGGTGATTTGAAGAGAAAGGACAAGTAGCAGTATAAATTTATGCAACTAAAATAAAAATGGGGTTTTTTAGAGATATGGGAATGAGGATGAATTTTAAATGGAAATAAGAAGCTAGACAGTAGTTTTCAAATATACCCACACAGTGTAATTACTCAGAGAGCTGAATACATGCTAATGTTTAAACCCCATCCCTAGCAATCCTGATGATTTTAGTCTGGGCACATCCTCAGCATTGTTATTTTTAAAGTCCTCAAGAAATTGGTTATGTGAAACCAAGAGTACTTATCGACCCTTGGTTCTAGTAAATATGAGGAATGGGGAATATATCAACCCCATAAGACTTACAGGCTATAACTTGACCCCAACAAAAGAGAAGTTTTATTCAGAGAATAAAGGTTAAGAGAAAGGTGGCCTCATTTGATTATTCTCTGATGATTAATCATGGATTTCCAGGACTGAAGGAACGTTTTTGGAATTTGGGAAAGGCGAGGGGATGGGAGATGGACTGTGCTGTATGATAATTAGATTGGAGTAAATGAGAAGAGCTGATTCTTGAGTGAATGATGAATGAAGTAAGAAGCACATCAGATTCTTTTTATGGGTCTTCAAGATAGATGGTGATGGAAGGCTGTGAGTTTGAGGTAGAGTATTGGATGGTCATTGTGGCCTTTTCTCAACACCTACCTATCGATGGAGGCAGAGCTTATATATGTGGCAATCTTGTTCTAAGGTTCTCTCTTGACCCCTTATTTCTCTGAAAGGAGGCCATATTCTTCTGAAAGACAAACTTCTGGGAACAGCAGATTTTGAAATCCTAGAGGAAGATAAAGGGGTGGCTTTATCATTAATGTCTCAAACAATTTAAGAATGTCTGCTACTATATTGTGACTTAATATTCATTTTCAAGGTCTAGGTGATGAAAGAAAATAGGAAGCTTTCATAAATAACAGAAAGTGGTCATTATTTTACTTGTAGATCTTTATCGTTACTAAAAAAAACCCTACAAGACAATATTTTGAAGCACAACATAGCTACTGAAAGATTTACAAAACAGGTAGAAACATAATATGCTCTAAAAATCAATAGCTTTTCTACATGCACATAATAAATTAAGTGACAATGTAAAGAATAAATAACACCAGAAATTCCAAATTCCAAGCTTCATGTCCTTGTCCTCAGAGAATAGAATAAGGTTGTAGCTGTTTTAAGTAAAAAAGAACAGTTTCATAGGGCTTGGAAAGTGAGAAAAGGAAAAAGAAAAGGAAGAAGCATGATGAGACAGAGAAGAAAAAATTGGTAAAAAAGAGACATTTCAATCAACTGTTGAGCTTGGTTCCCCTTGTCAACACCCGAAAAAGGGGGAGAGGGTTACAAATAATCAAATCCCTTGCAAATCTGGTAAAGGTCTTTAAATACTCTTTCTGAAATGAGGCAAATCTTTGACAAAGGCAAGGACAGATAAATGCAGGAAGATATTAGAAAAGAAAAGTATAAAAGGAGAGAAAGAAGAGAGCAAAGAGCCTGATAAGAGAAACAACTGTTAGACAAATGAGGAAGGGAAAGAGCTCTCAATCTCTGAACAACATAGTAGAAATATATATATATTTTTAATAGACGTATGTAGCCCTTAACCCTGCCTATAATATTCCCATAACAGGAAATTAGATTTCTTGCACAATGCCAAGTATTCCGAAAATGTTTCTTTCTAAGAGGCATTAAATTATGGAAAATTACATCTGATATACATTTTCTACGAGGTAAAATATTTACAGAACACCTGGCTGGCTAAGATGGTAGAGCATAACTCCTGGTCTCAGGGTAGTGAGTTTGAGCCCTGTATTGGGTGTAGAGAGTACTTAAAAAATGCTGAAAAACAATTTTTAGAATTTATAAATAATTTATATATATAATTATATACTTTATATAATATTTATATATAACATATATATTTTTTAGTCATATTGATGGTTGATGACTTTTGGTATAGTTTATATCATCTTGTAAGAAGAAATTGTTACCTTATTTAATTATGCTATTTTCGTAATCATTATTACCTGAGAAGTCTTTCACACACCAATGAATATATGGATTATTTAATGGAAAAGCAAATAGCATTCATCCTTTGGGGAAAATGTTGTTGTGTTTTATTCATTTTGTTAATTTGTTTGCCCTATTTTTTAAAGAAATAGTCGACATTCATTCAAATTAGATAAAAAGAGTATTTTGTTATTTTTATTTTTGTAAGCACATCAGAAACTGCATGACATTAGCAATTTTAATTGATATAACCCAAGGAAATAAAAATGTTATAAAGGGAAAGCCCATAAAAAATAGTTTAGAAACAAATGACAATTTGGAAATAATATTGTAAGGCATATAGAGACAAAAGATTTAGATACTTAATTTCCAATAAAAGTGAAATACATAATAATAAAATATAATCAAGGCTTAATTAATTTTGATCATGAATCAAATTTTTATTTCAAATTTGCTGCAAGTGAAGAGTCATCTTATAATAGCTAATTCAAAATCACTTTTTGGCAGAGATATTTGTAGTGGAAATAAAAAGACCTTATATAAACAGCTGTTAGGCTGCGTTAAAAACCAAAAATGTGGTAAAAGATCATTAGATTCCTAGCAAGTCTGTTTAGAGATCTTTAAAGGTTTTTCCTAAGATGGACATTTTGTTGAATGAATTTCTAAGAACACCCATTAAGCTCATTAAAGTGCGTCAGAAAATTGCTCCTGCATTCTTTCAAGAATGCTAATTTCGTTTCCAGAGGATCAACTACTCACATTAGACCACAAAGTTATGCCACATTCTAGGACTGGAACACTTTTCAAAGCCCCCTTTTTAAAATAGGCAAAATTGAAAGATTTATGTGTTTTGTGCTAATGTCATTATTTGAATTTAGGTTAGAGTCAATTTCCTTTTACACTTTCCATATATGTAGATGTAGGCTTCTATATTTATCAGATGATGACAACCCAGACTATCAGCAATATTTATTCACACATTGGCATTATTATTTAGACTGTTTGCTTTATTAGTGCATATTTTCCAGGCAAATTCTAATCATTATCATTATTATCAGAATGATTCGGTTTCAGTGGGAGAATTTTTATTTAAACTTAAGCCTTTCTAGGATTCATATTTTATTTGCCATTTTTGTATTTTTATAGATTCTGAGTTATAGATTTATAAAATTCATTAATTAAGAATTAAATTTCATGACTTTATGTTCAAAATAAATACCAAGGGTCATCTAGAGCTGTTAAATAGTCCAAGGACAGAGAAATAGCTTTCTTATGGAGTATCTTATGATACTTCAGGGCTGCATTTTGGATTTCTTCTGCAGTGTCGGTATATATTTTTCTTTTCATTGACCTTATCACCCAGTCTACTTTTCAACCAGAAACCAAGTACCCAGTGATTTAAATATTTGGGATTACCCTCTTTCTTCAAGATTCTACATTTTGTGAGGGTTCCTGGCTTTTTATTTTTTATTTATTTTTAATTTTTAATGTTTATTTATTTTTGAGAGAGAGACAATGAGTTTGGGAGAGATAAAAAGAGGGGGAGACACAGAATCTGAAGCAGGCTCCAGGCTCTGAGTTGTCAGCACAGAGTCCAACAAGGGGTTCAAACTCAAGAATAAGGAGACTATGACCTGAGCGGAGGTCGATGCATAACCAACTGAGCCACCTGGTGCCCCTGTAGAAAATAAAATTTTTCAAACCTATAGGACAGATAATCTCCAAGGTATGGATAAAGTACAAGTTTAAATTTGGGGGAGAACTTTAAGACACCATTTCCATATATAAAATGCAAACTTTTTTCCCCTTAACAGATGCCTTAAAGTACTTAATTAAATGCAGTTTATCTTTAACTATAATCCTTCTAATCATCTTCAGTTTTATACACCCTATTTACATAATTATACCCTGTCTTGAAGGGCAGATGTTACACATTGATCCATGCAGGTAACTATATCGACATGAAAACAAAGTAATTATAAAATGTCTGGCAACCATTATGAGTAGTTTTGTAAACAAGTTCATCTATATATAATATTTCAACAGAATCATTATAAACTCTGTCAGTTGCACTGGTTGCAAATTATTGTTTAATTTTTCACAAGTGTGTTGTAGTTAGAACTGTGAAAATTTAATCCAATGTTCTTTATCAAAGGGCAGGAGTAGTTTTTCTAAGCTGTGACCATTGTTAAGAGTAGAGCTGAAACCTGCAAAATTAAGGATTGCAGATTAAGAACAAAAGGAAAAGGATCTTCATCATATGCTTACCAGAAAATAAAGTTTTTAAGAATTATACCTCTTGATTTTTCTTCTAGAATATTTGGTCTGCAGCTTCCAATTCATGGCAGGACATTCGGACTAGTGTTACACAAAAGCAGAAATCACCAGATAATGACAGGACTGAATGGTTCAATTAGTTTATTTCAGTAACTAACAATATTATAGCAGGGAGTACGGAATTCCCTATTGACAGTGTAGTACATAAAAGGAGACCTTCCGTGTAACAGTTTCAAAAACATGTAGAAGGTCTTATGGGATAGTGCATGAATAGGAAAATCCATATGTAAAGTCAAATAAGTACACAGACAGAAGGAATTTTAGCTTCTCTTTAGATGTGGAAAACATATTGGGTTATTTTTTTCTTGTTTTCTGACTTACCTATTAATTGGCACAAAAACAAGACAACAGGTAAATGACCCTTTGAAGAGTGCAGCTTTGAGTTGAGTGGGGCAAAATCTCTCTCCTCCAGCTCTTTGCAAGGGGGCTTGGTTGCAGTTGCCACTGTTCTGTCTTCAGCTTTACGAGGTTTCCCATGGCCAAAAATGCTCTAAGTCATCTCTGAGTTACAAAGTATTCAGCAAACAAAGGCAAGGCAGAGTCACCAGAAATGGACACCTGATTTCCATGACAAATATGGTCATGCTGTATTAACTAGTGGAGCCACTTTCTGTGTTGCTATGTGGGCGTAGATGGCAACACAAATTAGAATAGAATAAAATCTGTCCCCAGTTGGCAGAGCCACCCCAAAGAAATGGAGAGATCAGCAATCAATCATCCCAGCTGGTGTAATATTGAATTGTTTAAAAACCAACTCATAAATGATGCCAAGTAAAAGCACTGTGCACCCATTAAAATATGCATGATTGAAGAAATAAAGTATATTTGAAACCTTCAAAAAAATCTCTGCCATCCAGGAAAATATAAAGAAAAGAAAAAATACCTTCTCTTTCTTTATTATAAGAAAATGTCTACCCAAACATTGTAAAGTGCTACCAGTGTTCTCCAATGTATACACTTCCTCCTTTTAGGAAAAGAAATAAAAATACACCTTAATATATTTGCCTTTTAACTGTATGCATATATTTACAGTCAAGCAAATAATAGTAGATAGCACTTAAAATTCCAAATGTAGTTTATAATGCAATCTTTCAAAATAAATTTATGATAATGTCTGTTTTATACAAATATTTTACCTTTTTTAATTTAAATGTTATAAAGACCTAACATATTTGCATATACAGAAGGTCACAAATATAACAATTGTTTTGTAGTGACTAAATACTCTTTATGCATTTAAATTCTTTAAAATATTACTCATTAATTAGCTCACACAATATGAGTTTAAATACCTAATGCCAATTATGTAAGTATATACTACAGAACTAATATATTATTAATCAAATTCTTAAATTAAAAAACTTACATTTTAATGTTTATTTATTTTTGAGAGAAAAAGAGAGCATGAGTGGACGGGAGGGTGGAAAGAGAGTGGGACACAGAATCTGAAGAAGATTCCAGGCTCTGAGCAACCTGATGTTGGGCTCGAACTTGGGAATGGTGAGATCTTGACCAGAGCTGAAACCAGATTAACCGACTGAGCTACCCAGGCACCCCCAAAAACCTGCATTTTAATTTGATTTCTGAAAACAATAAAACTTTACTGATATTAAAAATTTATTAGTGAGTTATATCAAACACACTTTAGATAAATATCCATACGTGCATACTAATGAAAATAAGTGAGTGAATAAATTAATACATGAAGAGCCACAGTTTTGTGGAAAAGAATTCCAACTAATGTATGTAGATACTCCATCCTAATGGAAGGAGAACGAAAATCCCTATTCATTAAGTTTGCACTCCATATAGTGACTTCCTTCCAAAAAGTACCATGTGTATAGAAAGAGAAAAAAAGTAATATTACAGAAAAAAGACTTGACAAACCCTACTACGGCTAGGTGATCAAGGTCAACATCAACACTCAGATCTCTTGATGGTAGTGTATATCCTTGATATTATCATATCTTATAAAACTGGCACCTTGCCTCTGGGTTCTTCCTCCCAGGAACCCAAAGCCTTAATTTAATGATAGAAAAGAATCACACTACTTCCAAAACATGAGCTTCCCACAACTTTCCTCACCAGTATTATAGAAACCATCACGATCATCAAAAATAAGGAAAGGCTGGAGCACCTGGGTGGCTCAGTCTGTTAAGCATCAGACTTCAGCTCAGGTCATGATCTCACAACTAGTGAATTCAAGCCCCGCATCTGGCTTTCTGCTGTCAACACATATCCTCTGTCGCCCTCTGTCTCTGCCTCTCTCTCTCTTTCTCAAAAATAAATACGCATTAAAAAAAAAAAAAGAAAGAAAGTCTGGGAAACTGTCGGAGCCAATAGAAGCCTAAGGAGACAAGACAACTAAATGCAATTCTGTAGCCTGGACAGAACTGACGACAGAAAGATGCAAGGACCTGTCTGTGTTAATAGAAACCAAGAAGATCTCTGGGCAAATTTAGCAGGTTATGCTTGGGGCATTGATAGCCTCTCTTATACTCATTTGGGTGCGTTTCAGAGGACTCCTTAAGTTTATGGAAGTGTAAGAAAATTGCTTAGATCATATCAAGAATGCTAATTCATTCCCAATGGAGCAGGTAATTTCAAAAAAGACCTGCTTCAGCTCAGGTTTGGAACAAATTTTGTTCATACAAATAAAATAGCAATGTGATATCACTGAATCAATGACTATAAAAAATGAACAAAACAGTTGGCAATGCTGTAGCAAAATGGGCATTTTTCCATATATTAAGGGGTAGTATAATTTGTTTCAATCTTTAAAGAGCAGTATTTTAAAGTTTTATTTCTATTTATTCTGATAGAGTGTGCATGCACATTCACACATGAGTGTGGAGGGGCAGAGACAGACAGACAGAGAGAGAGAGAATTCCAAACAGGCTCTGCACAGACAACAGAGAGAAAGTCTGATACAGGGCTCGAACTCACGAACCTTGTTATCATTACCTGAGCCTAGATCAAGAGTCAGAATCTTAACTGACTGAGCCACACAGATGCCCCAGCAGAATAATGTATTTTTCAAAAGTGTGCAATTTGACGCTGCTATCTTAATTCTAGATCCATACTTACCCTTAATAATTACATGAAAGCAGATTCATCTAGAAAAATGTTTATGTTACCAATGTTTGCAAAAGTAAATAAAGACAAAAAATATAGAAAATCAGATCCAATTCTATTCTTATTAATTATATGTAGATGCTAAAATAGGGATAGTCAAACTTGGTCTAGCAGGAAGTAACTTATTTTTGTAAATAGTGTTTTTCCAGAAAATAGTTATTCCCACTTGGTTACATAGCAAGCAGAAAATAAGAAAATCATTCAAATGAAAGTCGAGAATAGGCAAGTGAGAAATTTCACCTTTTTCATTATTTTGTTGAGGGCTATGTAACTATTCTATAGGTAAGCAAAGTATAAAATGAAATAATAATGTATTGTGCTTTTAGGCATGAGGATTTCATTTGTCAATCAGAGAAGAATTTATGTAACTGAGCAAAATGACATAGTATTGCTAAACTGGTTTATCAGTTTCCTTGTACAGGTATGTTTAATTTTGGTGACCAAGTTACTTGGTCATAAAATGTTTGTAAAATGTTACCACTAGTTCTATCCCTCCTGGGTTGATTGCTATCTGCTTTTGATTAGAAGATAGATGATCAATCTGAAGTAATAAAGCTTTAAGTTGAGCCCTTTTATAGGGTTTTTGCAGTTTGTAAGGTTGTTCTTATTATCCTTTAAAATAATTTAAAGAACAAATTACAGTACTTTCAGATGTGATTACATTCCACTGCTCTCATTTCTTCCTGAGCATAAAGACTGAATATTATACCAGTTTATCATTTTATCAAGCATATCATTTTAGAAGGCACATTAGCATTTTTAGGCACTCACGGAAAAACTCATTTTAAAATTTTGCTTTCTATTTCAAATTTCATCTTCAGCTTTTTAATGAATTAGGAAAACTCATTTTTAAATTTTGCTATGTTAAAATTTCATCTTCTCTTTTTAATGGATTGTTTGTATCTCTCATTCCTTACATAGAAATAGAAGACAAGAACACCTATTTAACCACATGGTAGCCACCCCACAAGGTGATCATATTTGGTGGTGAACTATTTTTCTTTTTTCCAATATGGGCTGTATTTTTTAAATTTCCAGTCTTAGATGATGACCTGATTTGTTTATTCACCCTTTCAAAAATTATTTTTATGTGCCATATAGTGAAATAATAAGTTCTGGTGATGAAGAAAATAATAACATATGCATAAAAATCAATTCCATAACTGGGTTCACACTGTAACGGTAAAAGGCATTTGGCAATCAAACAAATAAGTGTATGAAGAAAATAAAATAGTATTATGAAAAAGAGAGGGTAAAGAGGTAATGAGGTTTTAATGGAGTGGTCAGGAAATTCCCTTCCAGAGAAATGGCCACTGCAACTTGTTAATAAATCATCCTATAAAAATCCTTGATTTACAAATCAGGGAATATGGCCAGTTAGATACTCAGAGGGAGCCTCCTGACCAAAGCACCTCACACATAAAATGTTTGACATAAAATGATAATATAAAACAACAAAATATTGTAGTAAATCATTAAGCTGGCGTGTATAATATATATGTTATACATAATACATATACATTATATGCATACATTTATACACCTCATATATTTATTAAATATATAACATATACATCAAATGTGCATATATATGTGTGTATGTGTCTCTGTGTGTGTGTGTATGTATATATATATATATACATACACATAATATACATATGCGTATATATGTGACAAACCATTCTTTAAAATAGAGGGTAACACTAGGAGATATGCAATATCAAATTTGATATAAATACTTCTCCTGAAACTTGGAAAATATACTTTCATGTTCTGTGGAATTCAGAGGATCAAATGATAAAGAACAACCTCTAACCAAATAGAAATCTAATGACATGAACTTTTTAAATCTCGATCCTCATGGAGCTACACCTTCCTTGTAAGGAAGGTCTAATACGGAAGAAAGAATCTCCACACAGAATGCAGTTTCAACAGAACTGTTTCAAACGTGGCACTCAAAAGAGGGGAAAAATAAAAGAGAAGCTTCTGTCCCTCATAATTCACAGTCATGAACTGCCTCATACTTAGATCTTAAGGATTCATTCATGGTATCTGTGTGATTTGAAAAAGACAGAAAGAGAATCTCATTGAAAGTAGCTTCAGTCTGATAATATATTAAAAATGTTTTATCCCCAAACTCTAGAAAATGCTTTGGCAGTACAAATGTGTGTATTCATTCTTCCAACCACATACACAAGGATCTTCATTATTAGTAATATTCAGAATAGTAATTAAAAGGAGCATTTCAAATATTCATCAAAAGCTGAATGGATAATTAAATCATGGTAAATTAATGCATTGCCATATGACATTGAGAATTTAGAGATTAAAATTATAAATACCCTGGATGAAGCTCACAAACAAAATGTTAAATAAGGGAAACCAGAAATTAAAATGTCCTGTCCAGGGGTGCCTGGTGGCTCAGTCGGTGAATCATCTTACTTCGACTCAGGTCACTATCTTGCAGTTCCTGGGTTTGAGCCCCTCTTCGGGCTCTGCACTGACAGCTCAGAGCCTGGAGCACACATCAGATTCTATTTCTCTCATGGTGTCTCAAAAATAAATAGAAATTTAAAAATAAAATAAAATAAAATAAATTGCCCTGTATGTATGATTTCTTTGTATATTCTTTTTTGGAGGCAGAGATAAGACTTCATTTTAGACACCAGGATGGTAGCCGCATTTACATAAGTGGTGATTAAGTAGAGGCAGGAGAAGGAGTTTGGAATGTGGGCAATGTTCTCATTCATGGTCTAAGTGCTCATTACATGGATGTGTTAATGCACTATGTTGTATGTACAATTATACCTTATGCATTTTAGTATGTATGTGATGCTTCAATAAAATGAAAAAGAACAGCTTTGTGTATTGTCATCTTCATTCTTTTTTAAAACTTTCTTAAGATGGGAATATTATTGATTATTTTTACATCCTATATATAAAGGATATATCCTTTTTACATCCTATATATAAAAATGTATAAAGGATATATTCTTTTTACATCCTATATATAAAGAACACTTATTCCAGTAATATTTCTAGATCTTCTTATTAGCTTATTGACAATATTTTAAGAAACTTGGTTAAATGCATAGAAGTTTTCAACTGTGATTAATTTATGTGTAAGTTTAGTAATGACAATTTTACAGAAACTTAAGGACTGATTTGTTTTGCTTTTTTTCCCTTTCAATACGAATAATTGTATATGTACAGACAGAATCTAGTTTTCTTAATATATTTCTTAAAGAAACCATTTTATGGAATATTTCAGGTGAAAAATACTGGCAATAGGAATTAATTTATAACATTCTGTGATCTTATCTTGGAGGTGACCCAAAGAATAATTTCAGAAAAGGAACCAGCATTGGAGCCTCAGGCTCAAATTTCTAATAAGGAGAATAAGAGTTTTTATATGCAACATTTTTCTTACTTAGTAATTGCCATAAAAGTGGAATTGTCATGTTCAATTTTCTTTTCTGTTATCTCTTTCATGAAAAAGATGTAGCATGAAACATCATTCCACACTATTAAAAAGAGTAATTGAACTAGATTCAACCTCGAATTTGATTTGCTAATTGTCCTAGGTTGTTTCCTTTCTTTTCTTTTTTCTTTCCAGGAAGAGGTGCAGGAGAAAAGTACTGAATGAAAATTGCCTTTCATATTCCATCAAATTTAATGCTAGAATCTGATGGCAATTATTTTCTAGGAATAGAGGATTTCACATGGTTGTGTTGAGGACTGAAAAACAATGATTTGAGCAAATATAAAATGGATGTTGGGAGTTTATATATGGTCTCCTGTGAAGCAAAAATTCTGTGACAGATACCATTACAGTGCTATGACTATTTAAAAATCTCATATGTGATTATCGATATATTTTACGTGTGTGTCTGTATTTAAGGTACATAGATCATGAAGCAGGGGCTGCTTTCAATTATGCAAGTTTGCAGTCTAGTCCAGATTTAGCCATGTTGTGGTTACTTCTGATCTTCACTTTCATATATTTAACATATACATTAAGTACTTACTATGTGTTAGACATTTGTGTATGAACTGATTACTTATGGCAGGTAAAATTAACAAAAATTTACAGAAGGTCCTTATAGAACTTCTCTTCTAGCATTATTGATGTATATAACACTCTAGTAAAACTAATATACCATCGAAGTTTAACATGACATTTACATTGTTTTGGAAATAAAATAGATTTTTTGAAGCAACTGAAGACGTATTCTGCCATTCTACAGGTAGCACAGATAACTTAGACTGTCATTGTTATACAGGAAGCTGAACTCAGTGCTTGTCATCAGACCTGCATGAGTGTGACAGTGACTAGCAAGAGAACCCTTCCTTGGTTGGCCTAGATGTCTTCCAGCTTTTCCATGGCCATCATTAAAAGCTGTTCTTCATGTGAGACCTAGTACCTATGCAAGATACAGAATGCTAAACAGTAATACATTTTCCTTTTGGAATTCAAGAATCACATTACCCCCATAAATTTAGTATTTATCGATATGTACTATTCACTTACCTTTCAACTTTCTGCTAACTTTATCATTGTAGTTAAAAACAGCCATCATGAAGTTTCACTTCTGTTCATAGTGATGTAAGGAATGGATTTAACCACTCACCATCAACAATGATAAAACTGGGCTAAGTATATAAAATGCGTGTTTTCAGAATTTGGAAGAGAATCATTGCAGGGATGTGAGCCATGGAAGGAGAGCAAGCAAGGAGATCCCTACACTTACTATCACTATTTGCTAGAAGGCAGCTTCTAGACCATGGGGGCAAGGAGGGGAAACCCAAACAAGGAATGGAGGCCTCCCTAGGTTTAGGAGATGGACATAAAGGGTTCCGAGAAGAAGGTTTGGATCATAGTCCAGGAAAGAAGAGAACTAGGTAGAAAAGAACTTTAGAGGGGCATCTGGGTGGCTCAGTCAGTTAAGAGTCCGACTTCGGCTCAGGTCATGATTTCATGGTTGGTGGGTTCGAGCCCCGCGTCAGGCTCTGTGCTGACAACCAGCTCAGAGCCTGGAGCATGTTTCAGATTCTGTGTCTCCCTCTCTCTCTGACCGGCTCCTTTTCTCTCTCTCTCTCTCTCTCTCTCAGAAATAAAATTTTAAAAACATTTAAAAATTTAAAAGAAAAGAACTTTAGAAACATGAAATAAAATTGCTTAACACAAAAATTAGAAACCAATAACAAAGTATTATGCAGTATATAACCTTTGTAGACTTGAACTGCATACGAACAGTGGCACAAAGAAGGGAAAGTATGTCTAAATATACTGCTATATGAATTTTATATCAGAGGAAAAGTGATATGATATTACTTGTGATAGACTGTGATACATTAAAGATGAAAATTATATATCATAGAAGAAGAAGTAAGACTAAAAATAAGGTATGGTTAATGGTTAATAGTAGGGACTAAACAGAGTCATAAGATTGGATAATAAAAATGGAGAAGAAAATAAACAAGTGTCTTGGACATACAAAGAAACAAAAGGTAAAATGTTAGATTTAAATAAGCTGTGTTCAATATTACATTAAAAATAAGTTGTCCACAAAATCCAACTAAAAAAACAGAATTTGCCAGATTGGAAAAATAACACAAATGTCTACTTTATGTTGTGTTTAAGAAAACCACTTTAAGTATAAAGGTACAGGGGCACCTGGATGGCTCAGTTAGTTAAGTGTCCAACTTTGACTCAGGTCATGAACTCACAGTTTGTGGGTTCGAGCCCCTGTCAGGTTCTGTGCTGACATCTCAGAGTCTATAGTCTACTTCGGATTCTGTCTCCCTCTCTCTCTGCCCCTACCCTGTTCCCACTCTGTTTCTCTCTCAAAAATAAATAAATAAACATTAAAAATTTTAAAATATATATATAAAGATATAAGTTGTTTAAAAATAAAGCAAAAAATAATATTTATTACAGAAAGGTTAAACCCAAGGATGAAAAGGCTACAGTGTATCAGATAATGTGTATTAAGGGAAAAAATATTACCAGGGATAAAGAACGATATTTATAACAATAAACATGTTCATTCATTGGGTAGGAAGAGCAATTCTAAAAGTATTGTATGAAATAACAGAGCTCAAAACACATGAGGCAAAACCCACAAATTTGAAAAAAGAAATAGACAAATTGACAAATATGGTTGATTATTTCACTGCTCCTACTCTCTCTCCCTAATCCCTAGGACAAGTAGATAGAAAATCAGTAAGTATAGAGAAGATTTAAACAATTTTATCAATTGACTTGAACTAATAAATATTTAATGAACATTTCACACAAAACATCAAAATACACATTTTTATATTGCATACGGTATATACAGTCTCATAGAGCATATGTTTGGCCATTATGTAATACAAGTTCTAATTAATTAAAAGCATAGAGAATATGTTTTTTAAACACAATGGAATTAAATTAGAAATCAGCAACATAAACTTACCTGAAAATTATCATATATTTGGACACTAAACAACATACTTCTCATGGAACAAAGGAAATCCATAGCAAAGACTAGAAAATATTCTGAATTGAATGACAATAACAATAAAATATATCCAAATTTCTGGAATACAGCTGTATGTGATCAGTGGAAAATTTATAGTTTTAAGTTCTCATGTTAGAAGAGAAGAGAGGGCTATCAATAGTCATAGTATCTACCTTAGACAATATATATTTGTCTATATGAGAATATAAATATTCTCAGTAGGAAAAAAAGGTCAAGGGGCACCTGGGTGGCTTAGTTAGTTGAGTGTCTGGTTTTGGCTCAGGTGATGATCATGCAGTCTGTGGATTCAAGTCCTGTATCGGGCTCTGTGCTGACAGCTCAGAGCCATGAAGCTGTTTCAGATTCTGTGTCTCCCTCTCGCTCTGCCCCTCCCTCATTTGTGCTCTGTCTTTCTCTCTGTCTCAAAAAATAAATAAACACTAAATTTAAAAAAATAAGGAAAGGAACAGTGTCATGTCTTTTCATTATGTAAAAAAAAAATCCCCAAAAACAAAAGAAAAAGAAGAGCAAAATTAGATTATCCCTAAAGACTTTTGAAAAATTAGGCAATAAAATGATAATAAAACCAGAGAGATATAGAAAGTGGACAGCTAAAGGAAGGAAAAATCAATGATCTGAAGTTATTTTTTAATAATTAATAAAATCGATAAACTATTAGCTAGCCTGATCAAGATAAAAAGAAACAAAATACAAATAAGCAATACCAATAATGAGAGTAAGGATGTCAAATGGACTCATATACTCTAATAGGATCATAAGAAAATGTTATGAACAATTTTATACCAATAAATTTGACTATTTAGATAGATTCCTTGAAATACACCCACAAAAAAACACAAAACTGATGTAAAAAGAAATAAGAACTCTGAAGAGCTGTTTGAAGGAAATTATTTCTTTTTTTTTNAGGAAATTATTTCTAATAAAATATTTCCATAAAGAAAATTCTAGGCTAAGATGGCTATGGTAGTAAATTCTATAAAATTTTTTAGGGAAAAAATGGTGCCCTTCCTATGCAAACAATTTTAGAATAATACGGAAAAAGGAAATATTCTCAGGGTCATTTTATAAAGCTCATTTTACTATCATACCAAAGGAAGATATTCCAAAAAATGAAAAAAAAAAGGAAGATAGAGATGCAAATATCACCAAGAAAATATAAAAAAAAGAAAATAAATTAAGATTTAACATATGAGGGGCACCTGGGTGGCTCAGTTGGTTAAGTTTCCAACTTAACCCATTGCTCATAGGTTCAAGCCCTGCATCAGACTGTGCTGATAGCTCAGAGCCAGAATCCTGCTTCAGATTCTGTGTCATCCCTCCCCCACACATGCTCTGTTTCTCTGTCTCAAAACAAACAAACAAAAACAACCAAAAGATTTAACATTTGAAAATCCATGAATACAATCCACAATAATTATAGAATAAAAGGAAATAAAGACATATGACCACTTCAATACACTCAGAAATAGTTCTTTAAAAATTTAACACCATTTTTTCATAAAATAATTAAAAAGCAAATCTCTAACAGAAGAATAGAAGGAAACTTCCTTAAACAGGTTAAGTTCTCATAGCTAGCATTACACATATTGGTGAAATACAAATATAAACAATATACCTGATCCAGAATATAAAACAGGAAGAAATAGAAAACTTGAATGAATGATAATCAGCAGAGAAATTGAATCAGTACTTAAAAACTCCCCCCGAAAAAGCCCTACAAGAGTCTAGGGCCAGATGGCTTCACTGGGGAATTCTATCGAACATTAACGAAGGGTTAATACCTATTCTCAAACCTTTCCATAAAATAGAAAGGGAAGAAAAACTTCCAAACTCATTCTGTAAGTTAGCATTACTTTGATTCCAAAACCAGACAAAGACCCCACTAAGAAACAGAATTACAGGCAACCCTAATGAACATGGATGCAAAAATTCATGATCAAAATACTAGCAAATTGAAGACAACAAGACATTAAAATAAATCATTCACCATGATTCAGTAGGATTTATTCTTGGACTGCAAGGGTGGTTCAATATTCACAAATCAATCAATATGATACATCACACTAATAAAAGAATGATAAGAACCATATGATTCTCTCAACAGGGGCAGAAAAATCATTTGACAAAGTACAACATCCATTCTTTATAAAAACCCTCAACAAAGTAGTGATATAGGTAACATAATTCAACGTCATAAAGGCCATATAAGAAAGACCCATAGCTCATATCATCCTCAATGGGGAAACAGTGAGATCTTTTCCTCTACAGTCAGGAGCAAGACAGGGATGTCCACTCTCACCACTGACTAATAAGGCACTATTTCGTGTAATATCAACCTAAATATGACATGATCATATTTATTCCCATCAAGAGTCAAAAATAACTATATTATCACTTCTTTTTCAATTCCTATTGAAAGACCTATAAAGTAACATTTTTAAAGCAAAACATTGATTAGGATGATATTAAAATATTCTTTGCACAAAGACAGATATTACACAATTTTATGCTAAACAAAATTATTATAAATATTATGGAAATTGTGAAATATGGCTGAATATATGATGCTTGTAGAAATGTCAATTGCAGGGCACCTGGGTAGCTCAGTCAGTTAAGTGTCTGAGTCTTGATTTTGGCCCTGGTCATGATCTCACAGTTTGTGAGTTCGAGCCCTATATCTGGTTCCATGCTAATGGTGAGGAGCCTGCTTAGGATCTTCCTTCTCTCCCTTTCTCTCTGCCTCTTCAACACTCTCTCTCTCTCTCAAAATAAATAAATAAATTTTTTAAAAATGTCAGTTGCAATTTTACACCTCTAATAACTAAAAAAAATACCATTTACAATAACAGCAAACAATACAAATTATTTTAAAATATATAGAACAAGAAATTTTCAATGATTTTAGGTAGAGAATTGTTCGACATTTGGGAGAAATTAAAAATAATAAAAAAAAGAAATTCTACATTAATGAATAAGAAATAAATATTGCAAAGCAGTCAATTATTTTACAAGTTTTCTGTTAATTCAATGCAGTTGAAATTAAATTACTAACTGTCTGGGGGCGCCTGGGTGGGTCAGTCAGCTGAGCTACCAACTTCGGCTCAGGTCATGATCTTGTGGTTCATGAGTTCAAGCCCCGTGTTGGGCTCTGTCCTGGAGCCTACTTTAGATTCTATGTCTCCCTCTCTCTCGGCTCCTCCCATGCTCACCTGCTCTCTCTCTCTCTCTCAAAAATAAATATTAAATTTTTAAAAAAATACTAAGTTTTTATAATACTTGATAAAATATTCAATCATTTATAAGAAAGAAGAAGAGGACAACAATAGGACACATCTCAATGGTAAGGAAAAAGAAATTTCATTATGGGATATTTACATTTTTAAATTACAATAATTAGTAGAGTTTGTAATTTTAGCATATTAATATACATGATTGAGTAATTCTACTTACAGAAGAGGACAGAGAGGCAAACAGACACACTTTTAATATCTCTTTGAAATATGATGAATTAGCTTGGAAGATCAGGGAAGAAAATGGGATTTTTTTTGAAATCAGGAAATCTTTTTAAAACTAAATGCAGAAAAGTAATTATTGATATGAAATAAATTAAGTTGGTTTCCTTTCTCATACCATGACGAAAGTAAAACCCATATGAAAAAAATGCTGAATATCAAAAGTATTATTTTAAAAAATGGATATAAAGTTAATTAGTTCTATTTCATAGTTTGGGATAGTGAAGTATGTCTTAAATAAGCCAAAAATTGCCATTTATAAAGCAAAAGATTGACAAATGAGATTGCATTAAAATGAAAGTCTCTAAATCAAAAGCCACTTTATAGAAACTGAAAATACAAGTTTCAAACTACAGGAAGATATTTACAATACATACAACCAATAAAGAAATATAAAGAACTCCTACAAATCAGTGTGAAAATGACAAACAGCCCAATATAAAAAATAAAAAAAAATACATGAGAAAGTACTTTATAGAACAGGTAATATATATGGTTAGTGAAGATATAAAGGGGGTATTCAATCATATTTATGATCAGAAAAATGTCAATTGAAAACAGAATGAGATTCAATTTTACACATTTTCAAATAGCAAAAATCAAGTGTGTCAATACCATGTACTTGAAAGAGCATGTTCATCACAATATCTTATAAATTGTTGTTGGAAATTTTCATATATTGTATATGGCCATTTTGTACATTTAAAAAATCTGACATTATCCTATAAATTTTAACATTTATCAACTCCCTTTATTATTCATGGATTTCACTTATAAGTACACACAAAATAAAAACAATACAGTTTTGTATTCTAGAATACAAAAATGTTAAGTGTGGAACTGTTTAGAATGGCAAAAATATGTCCATCAACAGAAGAATGAATAAAAATTATGGGATATTCAAACACTTGAATATTATACAGTGTTAACAGTAAATGATCTCCAGCTAATGTTAATAATATAGGTGAATTCTATTAATATGTTTGGCTTAAAAATCCCAAAAGACTATATAAAGTATGATACGATTTTTATAAAGCTAATATATGTAAGACTACATGTTGAGTACAAATGCCTTGAATGTGACCAACCCACATTTTAACAAAGATAATGATAAAGATAAGATTAAGATAATGACTATCTTGGGTGGTGGGAGATAGGAAAATTGATTAAGGTAGTATTACATAGGAGGATATGAATTACTGCAATTATTTCATTTTTAGTGTAGGGGGAGCAGTTTATAGATATTTATATTCTTAAACACACACACACACACACATTCATGCATGCAAGTGAACCATGCATTGGCCAATGATAAAATAATGTCATGAATTAGATAAAGAGTAATTCAGTTCTGTGCACCTGAGACATAGAGATTAAAAGCCAACACACACACACAGTGAATTCTTGGAAAATTTTGAATCTTCTCTTTATAAGATTATAGCTCTGTTATGCAGCCTCATTTTTCTTTCGCCATTTAATGGGTAATATAACACAGCACCGAGCTATTTCTATTATTCAACTGAATAGAGTCTTATCTTCATGTCATGTCTTCAGCACCTACATATGTTATTTCCTTCTCTTAACCTAGCCCATTTTATTTATTCTTCATAGTTCACTTCAGATCCTTTTTTTTTTTTTTAATGAAGTGTCTCTAATTCTTCCAATGCCCACAAAAGATATCCAACTGTGTGCTTCCATAACATAGGTAGCCGTTATATGTGGAGAGTAGACCTGAACAATTTAAAGTCTAGAAGTGAATTTGGTTAATCCACATGTTCTTGGACCAGGTATTATACCTGGAGTATAAGCAGATAATAAATATCTAATTAAATCAAATAATCCTGCTAATTGAATGGTTTTTTCTTAATGTTTTATTTATTTCTAGGAGAGAGAGAGAGAGACAGCGTGAGCAGGGGAGGGTCAGCGAGAGAGGGTGTCACAGACTGAAACAGGCTCCAGGCTCCGAGCTGGCAGTCAGCACAGAGCCCGACGCGGGGCTCGAACCCACGAACCGCGAGATCATGACCTAAGCGAAAGACGGACGCTTAACCGACTGTCACCCAGGCGTCCCTAATTGCAATGTTTTGGACTGTATCCATTGTAACTACTGCTCCATTAAAGATGTACAATTGTAATTTTCAAAATTATAGGAATTACTTTTGCTCTGCATATTTATATAAATTTGACATAAAGTGGGTATAAACTTGGGATAGCATTTGTTTGTATTCAAGTTCAACATTTGCTTTTGGAGGACACATTTTGGCCTTTTTAAAGTCATTATATTATTATTTCTCTGTATAAAATTATTATATGATGTATTGTTATTAATATATTTTAAGCAAATCAAATGTTCTTTTTGAGAACTGAATTATCATTAATCTTGAATATTTTGAAATCTTTCTTAAAACTCTCCATTTATATTTCCGAGTCTCTGTTTTGATACTTACCTTATTGTTCTGCATAATGCGTTTACGTTTTTTTTCTCTATTGTATTGATTGATTAACTAATTGGCTGACATTTTTTTCTCTATTTCTATGAAATTCCAATATGTATTTGCATTTGAAATGTAAAATAATATGACTCAAGAAATTTAAGTTCCACCCTCATATTGAATATAATCTTCCTTAATAATATTTATGTGTATATATACATTATGTAATATACATATAATGTGTATGTACATATACATATATGTATATATTTATATGTATTTATGTATAATATAAATATATATGTATTACTTTATGTTTAGCTCTATTTTATGCTAAATATTTTACTTTTGAAGGTACTTATGACAAATAAGTTTGTGGTTTTATTTTTCTTCTTAATCCTATAGTTAAAAGTAAAATGTCATTTTAATAATTTTTGAGATACAAATTACAAACACTTTGAGCATTTTGAAAACATTCATCTGCTTTTTGTTTGTTTTTTTCAACTAACTTGTCTATCTGAAATACCATATTCTTAATTCACTGTTGACAGTGATATACCAGTATTCTCTCCCAAAGCCTCAAATTGCCTATTGGAAAAAAAAATAATGATTTTCTTTATTTTCTAAATGATAGAATTGTGTAAAATAGATGTCTTTCAGATTGATGTGAAAACTCACCCCGTATATTTCTTCTGTTACTTTAGTCTCAAAGATCTATATCAACTTATTAAAGTAACATGTTACAAGACTGAAATATATCCAAAAAAAATACAATGGCATTGTTCAGGAAGTAAAAAAGGTGCTGGTGTGTTGTTAGGAGTTTGGTTTGGGGTGCAATATTTACTTAATCTTCCAGTTGTTTTACTTTGTCCCCTACTTTTCCCAAGAGAAGATTGTTTTTATATGTGAAAACCTCATTTTTTGGCAGGTTAACAGAAATAAGGCCTTTTTATTGCAATATCACCTGAAAGCAAAGTATAATTGCTAGACAATGTACTTGAAGTAACACTATTAGAACATATTTAAAAAAGCACAATCAGAAGAAGTGATGGACTTGATTTATAAAATATAATTTTATGATGAAATAACTAGACTTCAGCTGCCTATTGAAGGCATGAACAGTTTAGTCTTTTATTCATTCAGTTAATAGTATTAAGGGCCCTATTACGTTCTTGGTGCCTGGAAGGAAGGCAAAATGGAGCCTAAGCAGTGAGGAGAAAATAACACAGTAAGGTAAGCTTAAGTTATATGAGATAAATTCCAAGAAACTTATAAAGTGGTATTTCTATAGAAAAGCAAAATGCTGTGCATGAGGGAAAAAATTACCATAATGTCTGATTGTGTTGCCAAAAATCACAGACCTTAGATCTTGTCCTACTATAGAATTTGGGGTCCCTGGTTTCTAATTTAATTGCTGATTTTTCAAATGGACTCTTGATGGAAAATTAAAATCCTTGCCAGATTTTGAAGGGCAACCATAGATCAAAAGAACAACTATCAGATAAATGTATTATGTATATTAATCCTTTGGGGAATGACAGGGAGTCTTTTAAAGAGCATGGAAAGGGGAGAGCAACAGAGTTTAGGCAGTACAATGTTTTCCTGATCCCTGTCCTTCATCTCCTACTTTGGAATTCTAGGATGGATAACAAGAGTCCCACAGAAATACGACACCAACAGGAGAGAACTGTAAAATAGTGTCGTGGTTGGTTAGAAAAACAAGCCCTAAGAAGACCATTCACAATTCACACCCTGATCTCCTGGCTTTCTTGCCTGCTAGAAGATATGGTGAACATCCATGAATTTTGCACATGTCTGAATGGGGAAGCAATGGTATCTGAACTTGAGAATTAGTATTCATGATAGTAACTCCTTATGAAAAGTATAGAGAGATCTCATAGAAAGAAAATGAGCTATAGTATGAATTGAAGTCTGATAGAGAAATACACTTTGGAAATAGTGGTTTCAAAAAGGACTAAACTACATGCAAAATGTCCTAAGAAATATGGTTGACATATATTTTCATAATATAGACTAAATGTAATCAGCATGGCAACACTAAGAAAGAATTGTTGACTGAGAGTGGAAAATAATGATCAGAAAATTGACAGGATGAGAAGAGCAGAGAATGTTGTGGAAAACAGAAGAATGATAATTCAACTTTTAAATATTACAAAATTATAGTAGTATCACATTTGGGAAGAAAGCATAGCCTAATTAGATTTTGATGGTTAAAAGAAATGCCCACAGGAATCTGTTGATTACCATTTGAAGTTTCTTCAATCAGTAGAAGTTACAAATATCATATATTGGACTATAAAAGAAAAGGATCAGTGAGAGAACCAGAAATTATAGTGATAGAGACAGATGGAGTCACAAGTAAAAAATTTACAAACAGTATTCTCTCTTTGGGTTTTGATGGATGAGAAAATCAGAAATTAAAAATTTAGTCAAAACAGTTCCAAATTGAATTTATCAAATCCATGAGTTGCTTGAATTTGAAATGACAATGAATCATTGAGAAACCCACCTTTCTACGAGGATCCTTGAAGGAATCATCGATTTAGATGCAACACATTTTTAATCGGTTGGCCGTAGGAAAAAGTGAAGATAGGAAGCCTATTCCCCTGAAGCCAGATCTCCATAGAACTTCTTAGCCTCATGATCCTACTGAACCAAGGAATCTTTTGAGGAGAGACACCCAGGAGACTTGACCCACAGAAGCCCTGTGTACCTTCCCAGTGAAGGGCCTTAAGGGATCTGGCTCCAACAACCTTTCCCACTTCACATTGGGAGTGCTGGAAGCCAGACGGCTGGTGGTAAGGGAAGGATGCTATTCATACAGGCTGGGAAGTCTTGGATGCCTGAGGGCAGGTGCTGTGTGAGTGAGCCTTGGCAGCCATGATCCGTGGATTGGCACATAGCTGGGTCTTATGGACATACAATGGTGGGGGGAGGGGGTGGGGTACTTCCAGGAACACACTGAGCTGCCAAGTTCTATACTTCTGCTCCAAAACAGAATTGTCAATTCCCCTGATGGTAGAGTTTGTGGGATATCAGAAGCCTTTCAGGGCCAGATCAGGGATACAGAAGATGAAAGAGACCTGAGAATCATAGATGTCAGACAGATCCTAAGTCTCACAGGGCCAAATGGGGTCTGACAGTAACAACCTTTCCAGGCAATTTGTCAATGGCACAGTGTGGGAAATTACTTGCCCCCCCGCCAAAATGAATCCAATTCCTACTACCTTTCTCTGAGAAACAACCACAGCCTCCTACCCTGTCTTTACCCACACAGAGGAGAAGATAGGTTTGTTTGCAATACAATATCAGCAGGACTGCTAGATTTGGTGCACATCATCTACACAATCACACACAGTGTTCCAGATTGCTGAGTACTCTCTTCTAAGAGGAAACTCAGCCATCATCCCTTCCTTGGATCCCTCTTTCCTTTAGTAATTCAGAAAAGAAGAGAAATAAAAACAAGGGTACCACCAGCTAATTCTTTTCCACACAATGTCACCTTGTAGATGGTACCCACTGGCAAAGCTCCTCTTACCTTCTCCAAAACATCCAAAGTGGTTTTGTTTGTTTTCTCCAATAGTGTGCTATAATTTCTCCTTCCAAAGGTTGGATTTCTACAAACTCTTGTCCATGGGTCTTGGCCCAAGTTAGCACTTCCCTGATCAGGGCTGAGATGAGATGAGGCATGCTTTGCAGCCCATACCAAGGTCTATCTGCTTATTACCAGATGCACAGGTATGCAAGACCCCTCCTGGGTTGCTTGGTATATGGCGTTGGGTTTCTCAACTCCCACATAGGCACTTTAGTTATGGATAGATGCTCAATATGATATTAATAAAGGCACACAAAAAGAGGGACATGTTACACTGTAGTTATACTGATCTCCCTTCTCCTCATTTCATATTCTTTATCTTTACCTCAGGTTTTCTGAAAGGAAATCTAAGCTCAGCTACAAGGAGCTGCATATTCTCAAAACAGTATAATTTATTAAAAACAACTTTTCTTTCATTCGTCTGTGTATTTTAAACACTAGATCCACTGCTATATAACTCCCAGTACTTTTGTAAGAATTTAGACATACATTTATTTACTCTTCCTACAATTGATGCTTATAGGCAAATATTACCTGCCTTAACTAGATATGCGAGTTTTTCAGCTCCATTCCTTCTAAAGGATATCGTCTTATAAATGTAGAGTATATGTAATCTCCCTTATAATAATCATCAATTGCCCGGGATGAGTAAGGTATTCCAAACTCACCATTTTTTGTGTCTCTTCAGCTCCATGATGCAGCAAAAATTCAGAGATCCACATATGTTATGATTTGGAAATAGTGATGGTAGTGAGGGCAAAACATAAACTGAATAGAATACATTTATGCTAAACCCCCATTTTTTCATGAGTGATATATATCTATTCCACCTGAATTTATGCAAATGCAAGAAACCGACTTGATAATCACACTTCAAACTGCATCCAATGTGCTGTGTATCTTGCTGAGCTATCCCAATAATGTTGCACTTGTAGTTTTCCAAACCATATTTTACCCAGTCAGACTTAAAATATTGCTCTAGTCTGCCTTTATTTCTCTGAAGTGACACCTCGAAAGTGATGCCTTGTGTGTTATAGAAGATGGACTAAAAGCAGATTCAATAAACTGTCTGTCTAATTTATACCACACACAACATCATCTGGGGACAGTGTGCAATAAGGCAAAAAGGGAGGAAATAAATAGTGCTTCTGGCATTTCAGAGACTGCGTAAGGTTTTGAAGCCATAGGGACTGCATTTTGTTTGCTGTTTGTACCTCAATCCCAAGAACTTGTCAAATTTTAAGTCTCCCCCATCCCCTACAATGTGCACAACAGCACAAACTCATCTAGGAAATATTGTCTATCAAAGTTTAGTTTGTTTTCTTTCCAATGATACCGAAATGTGGTATTTTTTAAATACTTGATGCATTTAAAAAACAACATACAATCTTCTTAATAGATAGTGCTTTAACATAAGCACTATCGTTATGAAACCTCCTTTTACTTCCCCCAAGGGGACAAACAAACAATCACCCATTTGCCAATCCTTTCTCCCCTTTAAAAGCGCTTACTTGATTCTAAATCAAAGGAAAATAATGGTTTGGGAGGCTGTGATGAGTCAAGGTATATTACAATGCATTGTCATAAATAACCAAAGATGTGTTTTTTTAATGCATATGTAAAACACATTGAATAGCAATTATATATATTCTGTTCATTAATTAAGATAAAAATATGGTCCACCACTCACCTAATATTGGTGTTATTTAAGTTTGTAAATTTCATAATACCTTATAGTGCGGTGTCTCTTTTAGATACTCAATAACTGCTTTTGTTATCAAAGTAAAACTATATTGATATGCAAAACAATGTCTACATCAATTTCATAATATTTAGAGAAATAGCTCAATACTATTCTGATATATTACACATCCAAGTAGAATTTAAGGAGGTAATAAAACTAAGTGGTTTAGATTTCAGTCATTTGAAACCTTGAAAATGATTAATTACAACATGCACAAAAAAATAATTAAGAAAATTGAGTAATAAACTGATTCCAAAAATTTAAAAATGTTATTGATCATATATGCTCTATATAAAAACCAGAAATTCTATTTTAAAGTACACATAACCTCAGCAAATGCTTTTGATCTTTTACTGTGTCTTGTTTTTCTATCTAGGTTAAAAAACATGGCCCATGTGTAAGGAGTATATTTCTTGGTATTTCCAATTGATTGAGGATTTACATTGGATCATAAATTTGACCTTTCTTTTTTGGATGAGAGATGCTTTATGATTCTCATATTCACCTTCTGACACGTAAGCTGTAGCTGTAAAATGGAATAGAACTATTGCCCTCAGGTAAATGTCATATTCTGTGACCACATTTTCAGGAAGTTATAAAGATGCTACAAGGGAACATTGGAGAAAGTTAAGGGATACATTTATTTATAGAAAAAGCTTAAATAATGACATAATATAGTATATTTTCTAATGGATATAACAAACAAAGATAAGCATTCTCTAATATTTTGTGTATTGTAAATTTTTAAATATCTTAAATATCAATCATCATCTTTAGAGAGAGAAAATGATTATTCTACAAGCATTCTCCAAATGAAATTCATTTAGAAATTGTTTTGCAAGGTGTGTATTATAACTCATATTTACTCACTCTTTTTGAGTTTGACAAATATTTGAAAGTTTTTTATGGTTAGAAAGTGAAGAACTTACTACGTTTAACAAATAATAACATAATTACTAACCTAATTTTTTAATAAACTACTTACGGTCAGAAGGAAGATTGAGTTCTAAAACTATAAAGAGTTAGTTTTTAAGATTTTGTGTTCTGAGGCAGTTTTAAATTCATAGCAAATTGAGGGGAAGGTACAGAGATTTCCCATGTAGTCCTGCTCCCATACATATATAGCCTCCCCATTACCAACACCCCCCATCCATGGGGTACATTTCTTACAACTGATGAAGCTACATTAACAATCATTATCACTCAAAGTCCATAGTTTACATTAGGGTTCATTCTTGGTACTATATAATCTATTGGTTTGGACAATGTATGATAATATGTATCTACCATTATAGTATCATATAGAGTATTTTCACTGTTCTAAAAAATCTTTAAAAATATTACTTACTAAATATAAAATATCTAAGAAAAAATTGAGCAAGTTCTTAATCAGTAGACATATGGCATTAGCTTGTTTTAACAATATAATATTTGTCCACCCTGATACAACTGAACCAGCTTTCCCTGAGCTTTCTGGTAAATCTGGTAGCTAGGAATGCCCAACTAGAATAACTGATTGCTACAGAAGCTAGGGTAAAAGCCTATAGAAACGTGTTGGCTCTTCATAGTTAGTACTTCTTTGTGGTTTGAGGATCTGTCCTATCACCACCTCTAAGCATAGTTGTTGCTGCTTCCCTCTACTCCCTAAATCTACCTCAACTTTACTGTTAGTGAGCTCTAACCTAGGAATATATGCAGAGGGGAATTCTGAGAAATACGGTCTCAGTGTAACCAAAATGAAATAGAACCATCTGGCACAAATGCATTAAGATATGAAACTCACCACTTAATACTCTCTTTGCCTCCAGTTTCTATTTCTGAACAAGTTTCCTCTTCATGAAGCAGAGCAAATCTTTCTACCTGGAAGCTCTGAACTTCCAAGATTCCTTTAAAGATGCAATATGGGGCTATGAATCATCCATTAGCACTTTGAATCAGAACCCAGGGACATGAAGAACTGAGGATATGTTGAGTAATTTATTTCTAGTTGAAGTTGGTAGAGAGGAGAGGATTGGGTATAACAGTGGCAACTGCATTAATTTTCTGGATGCAGCAATAGCAGTGATTATATCAGCAGCTTTTATTGTCAAGAGCACCTTATCTGTGGCAGTAGAAACACAATTTGTAGTATCTGTATACAATGCATGCTCAGCTCTCATTGAAAGATTAAAGTCCCATTCTATGGACTTCACATAGATAATAAGGGCAATACAATATCTTTTCTTCTGTGATTATTTCTAAATTTTTATTGTTAAATTCTTTTTAAAAATTTAATTTTCATTTAATTTTCAGAAAGAGAGAGAGAGAGAGAGAACACAAGTCAGGGAGGAGCAAAGAAAGAGGGAGGCATAGAATCTGAGTCAGATTCCAGGCTCTGAGCTGTCAGCACAGAGCCCAACGTAGGGCTTGAACTCACCAACTGTGAGATCATGATCTGAGCCAAAGTTGGATGCTTAACCAACTGAACCACTCAGGTTCCCCTTGAAGTCTTTTAAACCCTAAACTTTTTAGGGGCGCCTGTATGACTCAGTCAGTTAAGCGTCCGACATCAGATCAGGTCATGATCTCACAGTTTGTGGGCTCTGTGCTGACAGCCCACTCAGAGCTTGGAGCCTATTTCAGATTCTGTATCTCCCTCTCTCTCTCTGACCCTCCCCTGCTCACGCTGTCTCTCTCTCTCAGAAATAAATAAAACATGACAAAAAAAAAAAACCCTAAGCTTTTTAAATTGTTTCCTTATTTGTCACCTGTACACTGATCAAGAAGATCAGAGGACCACACGATGTCCCCTTTTGTATCTCCCACTAAAAGATAATTGGTATCCAGACTTCTCATAGCAGAGATTAGCTCTTCCATTTTTTGTTATCTTTGTATCAATGTAATTATACAGTATATGAACTTCAGTGTCTGACTTATTTCGCTCAATATTGTATTTTTAAGTTATCCAAATTGTTGAGTGGCTGTAGTCAATTTATTTTCTTTACTGAGTCATACCTGATTAGGTAAACATATGCTACAATAATTTATTCATACTTCTCTTAATAAGCATTGGTCAGTTTCCAGGTTCTTGTATATTAATGAACACTCTAGTTCATGTCTTTGGTGAAACCAGTTACATATTCTACATAGTATTTTCTTAGGAGTGGAATAGTGAGGTGTTGGGTGATTTGGTACTAATAACTACAGCTCAGTGCACATACATGCTGTAGTTATTTGTGCCAAATCACTTTCAAAATTGATTTGTAGTGTGTTCCATTTGTGCAAGTTAGGTAAAGTTAGTTAATTATGTTTTTAAAATGCACTGTATCCTTACCGATGTTTTGCCTTTTCTATTAGCTATTAAGAAAAGTAGGTGGGTGGCAACCACTGTCTTTTAAGTTCTGTCCATTTTTGCTTCGCATAGATTATATGTTTAAAGATATAGGATAGTGATTTCTTCATAGAGAATTGGTTCTTTTATCATTATGACATTCCTTTATTATCTCTAAGATACCTCTTAGAGGTATTCTTTTAATGTTTACTGTCAGAAGCTTAGTGAAATTCAAGAGAGCTCAGCTACCAGATATTGGTTTCCCATTAAGACAACAAGCCAATAAGAAAGTAACCATCAAGCCTTTAATCACTTACTTTGATAGTATATACAAGCAAGAGGCTCAACCAGAGAAAGCACTGAGTTCCTGTCCTTTTCATTCTCTTTCCACACTGAATGACATAGGTAAGGATTATCTCACTTCAGAGGAAGCCCGAACAAAAGGCTTCTGCAGTTTTATGAACCTGTGGACTGGAGGAAGGAAGGAGAGAAAAAGTTCTGAGCTAGAGTAGAAAAGTATCTTTGAGAGGCAACTGGGTGGCTCAGTTGGTTAAGCGTCCGACTTGTGCTCAGGTCATGATCTCATGGTTTATGGGTTTGAGCCCCGCATTGGATTCTGTGCTGACAGCCAGCTCAGAACCTGGAGCCTGTTTCAGATTCTGTGTCTCTCTCTCTCTCTCTCTCTCTCTCTGGCCCTCCCCTGCTCACACTGTCTGTCT
>NW_027527957.1:4928894-4935547 GCF_008692635.1 Crocuta crocuta
TGCCCGGGATGAGTAAGGTATTCCAAACTCACCATTTTTTGTGTCTCTTCAGCTCCATGATGCAGCAAAAATTCAGAGATCCACATATGTTATGATTTGGAAATAGTGATGGTAGTGAGGGCAAAACATAAACTGAATAGAATACATTTATGCTAAACCCCCATTTTTTCATGAGTGATATATATCTATTCCACCTGAATTTATGCAAATGCAAGAAACCGACTTGATAATCACACTTCAAACTGCATCCAATGTGCTGTGTATCTTGCTGAGCTATCCCAATAATGTTGCACTTGTAGTTTTCCAAACCATATTTTACCCAGTCAGACTTAAAATATTGCTCTAGTCTGCCTTTATTTCTCTGAAGTGACACCTCGAAAGTGATGCCTTGTGTGTTATAGAAGATGGACTAAAAGCAGATTCAATAAACTGTCTGTCTAATTTATACCACACACAACATCATCTGGGGACAGTGTGCAATAAGGCAAAAAGGGAGGAAATAAATAGTGCTTCTGGCATTTCAGAGACTGCGTAAGGTTTTGAAGCCATAGGGACTGCATTTTGTTTGCTGTTTGTACCTCAATCCCAAGAACTTGTCAAATTTTAAGTCTCCCCCATCCCCTACAATGTGCACAACAGCACAAACTCATCTAGGAAATATTGTCTATCAAAGTTTAGTTTGTTTTCTTTCCAATGATACCGAAATGTGGTATTTTTTAAATACTTGATGCATTTAAAAAACAACATACAATCTTCTTAATAGATAGTGCTTTAACATAAGCACTATCGTTATGAAACCTCCTTTTACTTCCCCCAAGGGGACAAACAAACAATCACCCATTTGCCAATCCTTTCTCCCCTTTAAAAGCGCTTACTTGATTCTAAATCAAAGGAAAATAATGGTTTGGGAGGCTGTGATGAGTCAAGGTATATTACAATGCATTGTCATAAATAACCAAAGATGTGTTTTTTTAATGCATATGTAAAACACATTGAATAGCAATTATATATATTCTGTTCATTAATTAAGATAAAAATATGGTCCACCACTCACCTAATATTGGTGTTATTTAAGTTTGTAAATTTCATAATACCTTATAGTGCGGTGTCTCTTTTAGATACTCAATAACTGCTTTTGTTATCAAAGTAAAACTATATTGATATGCAAAACAATGTCTACATCAATTTCATAATATTTAGAGAAATAGCTCAATACTATTCTGATATATTACACATCCAAGTAGAATTTAAGGAGGTAATAAAACTAAGTGGTTTAGATTTCAGTCATTTGAAACCTTGAAAATGATTAATTACAACATGCACAAAAAAATAATTAAGAAAATTGAGTAATAAACTGATTCCAAAAATTTAAAAATGTTATTGATCATATATGCTCTATATAAAAACCAGAAATTCTATTTTAAAGTACACATAACCTCAGCAAATGCTTTTGATCTTTTACTGTGTCTTGTTTTTCTATCTAGGTTAAAAAACATGGCCCATGTGTAAGGAGTATATTTCTTGGTATTTCCAATTGATTGAGGATTTACATTGGATCATAAATTTGACCTTTCTTTTTTGGATGAGAGATGCTTTATGATTCTCATATTCACCTTCTGACACGTAAGCTGTAGCTGTAAAATGGAATAGAACTATTGCCCTCAGGTAAATGTCATATTCTGTGACCACATTTTCAGGAAGTTATAAAGATGCTACAAGGGAACATTGGAGAAAGTTAAGGGATACATTTATTTATAGAAAAAGCTTAAATAATGACATAATATAGTATATTTTCTAATGGATATAACAAACAAAGATAAGCATTCTCTAATATTTTGTGTATTGTAAATTTTTAAATATCTTAAATATCAATCATCATCTTTAGAGAGAGAAAATGATTATTCTACAAGCATTCTCCAAATGAAATTCATTTAGAAATTGTTTTGCAAGGTGTGTATTATAACTCATATTTACTCACTCTTTTTGAGTTTGACAAATATTTGAAAGTTTTTTATGGTTAGAAAGTGAAGAACTTACTACGTTTAACAAATAATAACATAATTACTAACCTAATTTTTTAATAAACTACTTACGGTCAGAAGGAAGATTGAGTTCTAAAACTATAAAGAGTTAGTTTTTAAGATTTTGTGTTCTGAGGCAGTTTTAAATTCATAGCAAATTGAGGGGAAGGTACAGAGATTTCCCATGTAGTCCTGCTCCCATACATATATAGCCTCCCCATTACCAACACCCCCCATCCATGGGGTACATTTCTTACAACTGATGAAGCTACATTAACAATCATTATCACTCAAAGTCCATAGTTTACATTAGGGTTCATTCTTGGTACTATATAATCTATTGGTTTGGACAATGTATGATAATATGTATCTACCATTATAGTATCATATAGAGTATTTTCACTGTTCTAAAAAATCTTTAAAAATATTACTTACTAAATATAAAATATCTAAGAAAAAATTGAGCAAGTTCTTAATCAGTAGACATATGGCATTAGCTTGTTTTAACAATATAATATTTGTCCACCCTGATACAACTGAACCAGCTTTCCCTGAGCTTTCTGGTAAATCTGGTAGCTAGGAATGCCCAACTAGAATAACTGATTGCTACAGAAGCTAGGGTAAAAGCCTATAGAAACGTGTTGGCTCTTCATAGTTAGTACTTCTTTGTGGTTTGAGGATCTGTCCTATCACCACCTCTAAGCATAGTTGTTGCTGCTTCCCTCTACTCCCTAAATCTACCTCAACTTTACTGTTAGTGAGCTCTAACCTAGGAATATATGCAGAGGGGAATTCTGAGAAATACGGTCTCAGTGTAACCAAAATGAAATAGAACCATCTGGCACAAATGCATTAAGATATGAAACTCACCACTTAATACTCTCTTTGCCTCCAGTTTCTATTTCTGAACAAGTTTCCTCTTCATGAAGCAGAGCAAATCTTTCTACCTGGAAGCTCTGAACTTCCAAGATTCCTTTAAAGATGCAATATGGGGCTATGAATCATCCATTAGCACTTTGAATCAGAACCCAGGGACATGAAGAACTGAGGATATGTTGAGTAATTTATTTCTAGTTGAAGTTGGTAGAGAGGAGAGGATTGGGTATAACAGTGGCAACTGCATTAATTTTCTGGATGCAGCAATAGCAGTGATTATATCAGCAGCTTTTATTGTCAAGAGCACCTTATCTGTGGCAGTAGAAACACAATTTGTAGTATCTGTATACAATGCATGCTCAGCTCTCATTGAAAGATTAAAGTCCCATTCTATGGACTTCACATAGATAATAAGGGCAATACAATATCTTTTCTTCTGTGATTATTTCTAAATTTTTATTGTTAAATTCTTTTTAAAAATTTAATTTTCATTTAATTTTCAGAAAGAGAGAGAGAGAGAGAGAACACAAGTCAGGGAGGAGCAAAGAAAGAGGGAGGCATAGAATCTGAGTCAGATTCCAGGCTCTGAGCTGTCAGCACAGAGCCCAACGTAGGGCTTGAACTCACCAACTGTGAGATCATGATCTGAGCCAAAGTTGGATGCTTAACCAACTGAACCACTCAGGTTCCCCTTGAAGTCTTTTAAACCCTAAACTTTTTAGGGGCGCCTGTATGACTCAGTCAGTTAAGCGTCCGACATCAGATCAGGTCATGATCTCACAGTTTGTGGGCTCTGTGCTGACAGCCCACTCAGAGCTTGGAGCCTATTTCAGATTCTGTATCTCCCTCTCTCTCTCTGACCCTCCCCTGCTCACGCTGTCTCTCTCTCTCAGAAATAAATAAAACATGACAAAAAAAAAAAACCCTAAGCTTTTTAAATTGTTTCCTTATTTGTCACCTGTACACTGATCAAGAAGATCAGAGGACCACACGATGTCCCCTTTTGTATCTCCCACTAAAAGATAATTGGTATCCAGACTTCTCATAGCAGAGATTAGCTCTTCCATTTTTTGTTATCTTTGTATCAATGTAATTATACAGTATATGAACTTCAGTGTCTGACTTATTTCGCTCAATATTGTATTTTTAAGTTATCCAAATTGTTGAGTGGCTGTAGTCAATTTATTTTCTTTACTGAGTCATACCTGATTAGGTAAACATATGCTACAATAATTTATTCATACTTCTCTTAATAAGCATTGGTCAGTTTCCAGGTTCTTGTATATTAATGAACACTCTAGTTCATGTCTTTGGTGAAACCAGTTACATATTCTACATAGTATTTTCTTAGGAGTGGAATAGTGAGGTGTTGGGTGATTTGGTACTAATAACTACAGCTCAGTGCACATACATGCTGTAGTTATTTGTGCCAAATCACTTTCAAAATTGATTTGTAGTGTGTTCCATTTGTGCAAGTTAGGTAAAGTTAGTTAATTATGTTTTTAAAATGCACTGTATCCTTACCGATGTTTTGCCTTTTCTATTAGCTATTAAGAAAAGTAGGTGGGTGGCAACCACTGTCTTTTAAGTTCTGTCCATTTTTGCTTCGCATAGATTATATGTTTAAAGATATAGGATAGTGATTTCTTCATAGAGAATTGGTTCTTTTATCATTATGACATTCCTTTATTATCTCTAAGATACCTCTTAGAGGTATTCTTTTAATGTTTACTGTCAGAAGCTTAGTGAAATTCAAGAGAGCTCAGCTACCAGATATTGGTTTCCCATTAAGACAACAAGCCAATAAGAAAGTAACCATCAAGCCTTTAATCACTTACTTTGATAGTATATACAAGCAAGAGGCTCAACCAGAGAAAGCACTGAGTTCCTGTCCTTTTCATTCTCTTTCCACACTGAATGACATAGGTAAGGATTATCTCACTTCAGAGGAAGCCCGAACAAAAGGCTTCTGCAGTTTTATGAACCTGTGGACTGGAGGAAGGAAGGAGAGAAAAAGTTCTGAGCTAGAGTAGAAAAGTATCTTTGAGAGGCAACTGGGTGGCTCAGTTGGTTAAGCGTCCGACTTGTGCTCAGGTCATGATCTCATGGTTTATGGGTTTGAGCCCCGCATTGGATTCTGTGCTGACAGCCAGCTCAGAACCTGGAGCCTGTTTCAGATTCTGTGTCTCTCTCTCTCTCTCTCTCTCTCTCTGGCCCTCCCCTGCTCACACTGTCTGTCTCTCTCTCTCAGAAACAAATAAAACGTTAAAAAAGAAAGAAAAAAAAGAAAAGTATCTTCGAGTCCACTCCATCTCCAATAAAAATATTTCAGCAGAGGCACCTGAGGTAAGCTCCAGTCAAAGGCCCCAAATAAAGAGGCCTACAAATAAAGACATTTGGCCTAAGAATGCAGCTATCTCTAAAAGCATGGCCCACTAGGGGGAACTGAGGCTTGATTACAACTTACTTCAGAGATGGAGAGGCAATCTCTATGCACCAAATTTGGAGTGGGGAGGGCAGGCTTCCCAGGGAGGCCTGCCAGGAAAAGCCTTTGTAATTGCCTATGGTTTCCTTGAAAACATCACACATGGGGCTGAACTCCTCATATACCCTTGAGTCAATACAGGTCCACATTGGTTGGTTGTTCGTTTTTTTCTTTTTAGTTTATATTGCCATGTTATCTTCTTCCTTCCATTCACTTTTAAGTTTTCTGTGTCCTTATACTTGAAATGTATCTCTTCTTCCATATTTTGCTTTCTGAACCCACCCTGACATTCTCATTCTACTACTTGTAGTATTTATTTGAATTATGCTTTCTATTATGTATATGCACACATAAGCATTTGTGATTTGACTACCATCTCACAGTTAACTCTGTCTCTTTTATGCTCTTTTCTGTATAACTTTGTATTGTTACATATGTTATATAACAATCTAATTTATTATTGTTCCATTTTTATCTCTCTATTAAATTGTAGGTTATAAAACATGCTTATTTTTCCTTAGAAATTATTCTAGAGATTACGGCATGCACCGTTGACATATTATAAGCAAATACAATAACTTGTGTTATTGATTATCCTCTGAAGAAAATGTATCTTTCCACGCTTACTGCTTTTATTATTTGTTCCTTAGTATTCAACACTCTCACTGTGGTGTGTCTAGGCATAGTATTTTTTGTACTTATTCTGCTATTCATGTACTATGCTTCTTGAATCTGTTTATATTGTACCCATTAAAAAAATTCTTGGTCATTATTGCTTTAAGTATTGTTCTTGCAATTTTCAGACATTCCTCCTTTATGTGGCTCCAATTCCAATATCCAATAATGTTTGAATTTTCCTCTCTCTGACACATCTCCTTCTGTCCCTCTCTCTCTTCTCATTATGTGGCACCCTTCATCCCCACATTGCAGTGCTATTGACCTGTCCTGGACCACCTTCACATATTTTCTCCTGTGTCTAATGTGATTTTAAACTGTTTCAGTGGGATCCAATTTCAGATATTGTAATTATAATATCTAGAATTTCCTTTTTTTGTTGGTTCCAATTTCTAGTGACTTTCTTCAATTTTTCTTGTATTTTTCTCTATCTCTTTCTATACATTTTGAAGGTGTTACAGTTCTCTTACAGTCCTGCTTGCTACCATCAATGACTCAAACCCTTGTGAATTCCTTTATATTGTCTGACTAGAGTCTTGATTTAAAAAAAATACTCCAGGTGGGAGGGGCAAGATGGCGGAGAAGTAAGGAGCTCC
>NW_027527958.1:0-5175 GCF_008692635.1 Crocuta crocuta
TTACATCTACAGAATGGACTCGTTGTGATTGTTTAAGCAAGGCGGCGACCAGAGTTAATCACGTCAGTGTTCTGGGGGAAAAAAAAAAGAAAGAAGAAGAAAAAAAGAAAAGAAAAAAAAAAGGGAGGAGGGCACCTCTCAGGCAGGGATGGGCGTGGCGTGATCCAGTGCCTCAGGCGGGAGTTCTGCCTTGGCGGTTGTGGGGAGGAGAGTGACGGCGCTCCAGTCCCTTCTTGAACCAAGCGCTGCACCTCGCTTTTTTGGGCGTGTAAACTCGCCGTACTGGGGTCTAAGCCAAAGTTGTTTGCACTCTTCAACCCACGCCAGTTCCAATCTCCAAATCCCCGCCCGCGCGCCCTGCTGAAATTGCCTTAGACACAGCTTCCCAGGCAACCCCCTCGGGCAATTCCAGGCCCCCTGTGGAGCTCTGGGGGTGGAGTCAGAATCGCTGCTTCCTTCTCTGGGTCAGGCTGGTGCGCATGGGCGGGGGCTTGCCTGCAGGGTGTTCTGAGCCCGAGCCCGCTGGAGTGAGGAAAACCGGGTCCCTCTATGGCTCGTCACCCAAAACACGAACTCACAGGCTAATTTCCCAGTTTTTAGTTCCTTGCCTTCCCTCTCGAGTTCCAGCCAGCCAGGGGCGCGGATGCCCGGTGTCTGCGTGGCTCTTCCAGGGGCCCCAGCCGCCCGGGAGGACAATGGCGGCAGGCGCACCACCGCTCTGAAGTCCTGCCTCAAGGAACCAGCACAAAGAAGCAGTTTGTGTGCTCAGCTCCCCCCAGGACCAGTTGGCGTGAGGGGACCTGGTGTGCAGGTATTTGGCAAGTACGGTCTTTCTATGCACCGAGGGGAGGTTTTTCTCCCCCGAGCGGAGGTTTTTCTGTTTCGGACTCTCTCCTTTTCCCCTCTCACTCCCCGTAGAGGGTAGAGGGGGATCGTCTCCCACCCTGGAGTCTCCGATCCCGGCCCGATTTTATCTTCCCCAGTTCGCACTCACGTTAGAAGGTTTTCTCTGTGGTTTCTGTGTCCTTTTTCTCCCAATCTCTCAGGTTTTGTAAGGTTTCCAATGGCTTCAGATCTTTTCTGTGTGATGTATGGGCGCAAGTGCAAGTACGGAGCTCCTTACTTCCCCGCCATCTTGGGATCCTCTCCCATTATTTACTTTTCAAGCACATAATAAGTTTGTAATTCTCCTGTGACCCGATTTCTTATACTTGGGATCACAGGATGAGATGCGGATGTCACTCTACACAAACAATTTATATTGCAGGCAAGGGAGGCAGAAGTGAATCTGGGCATTTACAAAGAAATTGGGGGGGGGGCTGTCCCTTTTGGAAGGAGGGAGAAAACACTTTCCTCCTAGGAAATAATCTGGTGTTCTTACTCTAACCTTTTAGAATATAAGTATATCTCTTTAAGGGAAAGATAAGACCATTGTCTCCAGTTTTACAATCTAGGAATAAAATGTAACACATCTGATGATAAATCTCTCTGGAGTTCTCTCACTGTCTACACAGTTGTTAATTACCTTCCAATACTTGCCTTTTTATTCTGGGTTTCAAATTTCAGCACGATTGGTCAGCAAGCCCTAATTGTGCAGAAACATTAACTATTTTCTCTATGGGTCCACCTGGGCTCAGTAAATCCTTTTTACTTAGCCTAAGAATATACTCATATGATCTTATACTGTCTCCACTACACAATTCCCTCCAAACTTCTTGCCCTTATTTTCCTCTAAGGGCAAGCTAGATAGATCATATGATTTTCTTTTCCTAATTGCTGGCTATTTTACTTACACACAGCTCTTCTCATTGTAATATAATTCACATAAAGAAGTAGCCTAAAATCAGAACACTTGGCAATGATATTTGTATAGTTAAGTCTCACCTGGACTGTCAAGTTGCTTGGTCGCTGAAATAAGGACAAATTGAAGTCTGCCTATTATCTGTTTTCTCTAGATCTCTTTTGAGCTACCAATGTAACACATTTCTAGTTTTGTTAACCAAACCTTTCCAATTTCCCTCGTCAAATAGGTGTATTTTCCTCTGAGCAACACTGTCTAATTAGATGGACACCTGTTGGGCAGTGGCAGAATGCGTAGATCTCCATACCCATCTGCCAAATCTTAAAAATTTATATAGAGTCCTTAATTAGGTTCAGTCACTTTTATGGTGCATGTGTTCTCAACACCACATCACTAACTCAAGGCTATGTCTTTAGAGCAACCTCTGGGATTGGGAAATTCAAGCAGAACCCATATTCCAAGGACAGGGGAAGGGGTGAGGAGTCTCTGATCACCTGAGTTCAGCTCATGGGTCAACTGGAGACCATGTATTTTTGATGCTGTTCACTAACACTCCATTTCTCACAACAGGCTCTTATAATCTCACAGCCACCTCCTCTTCTGTTGACTCTGCCACAGTGCCTGACCCATACCTTCTAGAGTTACAGACACATCTAACTGAAATTGTAGCCCTTTAAAAAATTTTAAAAAATAGGGGCGCTTGGGTGGCCCAGTCGGTTGTGCGGCCGACTTCAGCTCAGGTCATGATCTCACGGTTTGTGGGTTTAAGCACTGTGTCGGGCTCTGTGCTGACAGCTAGCTCAGAGCCTGGAGTGAGCTTCGGATTCTGTGTCTCCCTCTCTCTCTGACCCTCCCCTATTCACACTGTCTCTCTCTCTCAGAAATAAATAAAACATTTTAAAAAATTGAAATGGTAGCCCTACTTGGGAGATCCCCAGAGCTTTGATTTGCTTTACTAGTATTTTTGCCTTCTCAAAGACTGCTTGCTGCTCTGATTCCTGGTTTCATATGTGTCCTTTCTTTATGAGGTGGTATAAAGGATGGAGGCACTGTGCCAGTCTTCCCAGAGCCCCCAAATCCCTACAAAGGCTTGCACATCTTTCAGATTCTTAGGGGTTGCATAATCATGCACTTTACCAATCATAGCTTTTTGGACAACATGGGTGTTACTCAACCAGAAGACTCCCAAAACCTGGTGGTGCCTGGGCTTGAATTTTCTGCAGGTTGACTGCTCATCCTCTCCCTCACAGATGCTCTAGCAAAGCCTGAAGGGTATTCTACAGCAGACACAAATCTTCGCATGTTAACATATATCATCAAAGTAATGGGCTCATTTTATTGGTGTGGGGAAGAACAGCAACAGGTCTTGGGCTACCAGCACATGACATATGATAAGGCTGTGCAGGTAGCCTTGGGGGAGCACTGAAAAAGTTCATCATTGTCCCTCCTACATGAAGGCAAATTGATCTTAGTTATCAGAAACCTGTACTTTTGAAAGTCTTTTGCCTGAATCTCTTCAAAATGAAGCACTTTGGCAAGAATACTGTTTGACCAAGTATCTGAGTAAAACAATAACTGTCTGCAAATGACATAAGACTTAAAAATGGCCATTGTTAAAGATTTGATGAGAGTTCACTATAATGCAACTGACAAAGGAATTTGGTTATTTCTGTGGCATACATTTAAAAAATATGACTGATACAACTATGTCAGAACATATCAGATTTTTACAAATTTCATAAAAATATAGCCTAAAGGAAGTTTAGCATCACTTCTTATTTGACAATGCTTCCCATTTTAACATATACAAAACTTTAACAAAATGCAAAATTTAACATATGCAAAAGGTCACATAGTTGCAAAAAAATTAGCTCTTTCAATAGAGAAGACTCAATTTCTTAAGTAATCGAAGACCTGATAAACAAAACACAGAATCTTTTCTAGGCAGATTACATTAAAGGTAAAGAAAAAACTTTGTATACAATTTCTTAAGGGCAGACCAATAATCTAAGAAAACTGCCCTAAGAGAGAAAACCAAATTCTAATTTTGCATCAGTATATATTTGATATTAAAACTCTTCTTTTTTTCTTTTTAACTTACATAAATCCATTCCACTCTTATTTTTACTGTATATAATTTGTCTTTCAATATTTCTTTTCCACAAACCTTCTGCAACTTTCTATATCCATTTAGCTTTCATTCCAAAACTCTGGCCATGTTTCAGGTACCCACCCACATGCTAAAGGTTGTTATTGGTATTTGTGATCCTATAATTACTGTGAACTAGATTTTGGGCAAGGCAGCTTCTACAGCAGTCTGTATTTTAAAAAGCCACCCCCCCCCCCTTTTTTTTCTTTAGTCTCTGTGCCCANCATGGGACATTTTGTCTATTTCCTCATTAATTACCACGATATCCTCCTGTTTTTAATTTTCATCACTTTCTTAAAGATTTTGCTTATTTGCATCCCAATAAGGCTTTGTTACAACTGCTGAGATCTTTTACAGTTTTTATTTAAATTCCAGTTAGTTAACATACAGTGTTATATTAGTTTCNTCTTTAGCTCCATCCAGGTTATTGCAAATAGCAATATTTCATTCTTTTGTATGGTTAAGTATTATCTATAATAGCCAAATTATGGAAAGATCCCAAATGTCCATGGACTGATGAATGGATAAAGAAGATATGGTATATATACACAATGGAATATTATTCAACCATAACAACNCTGAAGCAGGCTCCAGGCTCTGAGCTGGCTGTCAGCACAGAGCCCGACGCGGGGCTTGAACCCACGAACCGTGAGATCACGATCTGAGCCGAAGTCGGACGCTTAACCGACTGAGCCACCCAGGCGCCTAAAAAAGTAATTATTGCCAGATATGTACTTACTGCCATTTTGTTACTTGTTTTATGCTTCGTTTTGTATTCCTTTCTTCTCTCGATCACTTCCCTTGTGCTCTGATAGCTTTCTTTAATGTTATGCTTACATTCTGTTTTCCTGTTTTGTGTGTATCTGTGATTTTTTTGGGGTTACCATTAAGTTATATATAATATCTTATGCATATAACAGTCTATATTAATTGATGGTCACTTAAGTTTGAAACCATTCTAAAAGCACTAAATGTTTACTTCCCCCATTTGCATTTTATGCATATGATGTCATAATACTTTACATCCTTTTATTTTGTGAATCGCTTAACTGATTTTTATAGATATAATTGATTTTACTGCTTTTGTGTTTTAACCTTCATATTGGTTTTATAAATAATTGATCTATTACTTTTATTAAATGTTTGCATTTACCTGTGAAATTTTTTCCTTTCTTAATTTTCTTACTCCTCATTATGGCCTTTTCTTTCCACTCATTCATTTCCC
>NW_027527958.1:5621-12841 GCF_008692635.1 Crocuta crocuta
ATTTCTTGTTAGGGTGTTTTAGTGGTGGTGAACTTTTTATTTCTCTGGTAACTCTCTCTCTTTTGTTCTGAATGGTAAAGTTGCTGGGTAGAGTGTTCTTGGCTGCAAGTCTTTTTTTCTTTCAGCACTTTGAATATATCATGTTACTTCCACCTGGTCTGCAAAATTTCTGAAAAATCAGCTGATAGCCTTATGAATTTTCCCTTTTAATACAAATGCTTTCTTTTTTCTTGCTGCTTTAAAAATTATCTTTTAATCACTTCTTTTGCCATTTTAATTGTTCTATGTTTTAGTGTAGACCTTTTTAGGTTTATTTGTTGGAGGCTGTCTGTGCTTCCTGGATCTTGGTGTCTGTTTTCATTAGATTATAGAATTNATGCTAGGACTTCCAGCACTATGTTAAACAACTCTCATATTTTATTCTTTTTTATTTTCGCTGTTCAGCTTGGTTGCTTTTCATTGCTCTTTCAGATCACTGATCTGTTCTGCATTCCTTAATCTGCTATTGAATTCCTCTAGTGTATTTTTTATTTCAGTTATTGACTCCTGCTCTGACTGGTTCCTTTTTATATTTTCTATTTATTGAAAGTCTTACTGAGATCCTACAATGTTATTCTCAAGTCCGGTGAGTATCTTTATGGACATTACTTTGAATTCTTTATCAGGCATATCAGGCCCATTTCATTGAGCTCTTTTGTTGTAGTTTTGTCCTATCGTTTCATTTAGGACATATTTCCCTGTCTCCTTATTTTGCCTAACTCTGTATTTGTTTGTATGTACTTGGAAAGTCAGCTGATCTTGAAAGTAGTAAAAGAAAGAGAGCGAGAGAGACAGAGCGAGAGAGAGAGAGAGAAAGAAAGAAAGAAAGAAAGAAAGAAAGAAAGAAAGAAAGAAAGAAAAAGAAAAAAGTGACTTTATGAAGAAGTTCTGTGGTGCCCTGAAGTATGATAATACCCCCTGTTCACCAGAACCAGGCTCTCCAGGGCTTTCTCCTATGTAGGCTGCATGCATTTTATTGTTGTGGCTGAGCTGCATTTGCCTTCAGTCCATTTGGCTGCAATGGCCCACATTGAATGTTTTGGGCACTCTGAGCTCTGAGCAGGGTTTGGTCCCTGTGCTGTTAAGAGATGTGTCTGGGGCCATCACAGGCTTGTAGTTAAGTGGTGTCAGCAGTCAGACCAGATGACTGCCCTCAGTCCATATGTAGTTGTGCCAAGCTGGAGGGTTCTCTCCCTGTGCTACTCCCTAGGAGGCTTTCATTGGTGGGAATGACTAGCAATCAGACCAGTTCAAATGTTGGGGCTGTAGTCATACTGAACTGCAGGGCACTTTCCCTGTGCTGCCCTATGAAAGGCTTTTATTGGTGGGCAGGATTGTCAGTCAGACAAGGTGCCTACCCCTAGTCCATCTGCAAGGCTTGGTTGCACTGATCAGTGAGATGCTGTGTCTGTGCTGCCAGCTATAAGATTTGGCTGCTAGGACTGTGGATGCCCTGGTTTATGTTGTTATTTCCCCCCTCTCCCTAGAGCAGGAGTCTTTAGAATGGTGCCATTCCCTGGTTCCTGCCAGGGCTGCTTCTAGGGTATATCAGGGCAGGAGCCACTTTGGAGGGATGCCTGCTAAGTAGGGCCAGTTAGATGGGGCAGGTCCACAGGGGATTGTGGGAGCCGGTCATGCAGTGCTAATAAGATAAGCAGAGTATTCTTGCTGATTCCTGCAAGTGTGTGGCTATCTAGGTTGGGAGGAGGGGTGAGAGAAATGGTACTTGCCAGCACCTTTGTTCTTCGAGAAATCATCTAAAGATTTCTGCCCCTCCAGGAGATGTTCTGAAATTAGTAAATAAATCTCCTTGATATATATCCCAGATGTACTTCAAACTGCTGCTTCTACGCTATGTCTCAGCCAGGTTATTTGTTATGCTGGCTCTCTGAGGGTGGAGACTTTGTTTCCTTCACCCTCCAGCTTTCCTGGAACTAAAGCCACTATTTTTAAAGTATCCAGAGTTAATTCCCATTGATTATAAAAATTTACAAGGTTAAGCTCCATTGGTTTACAAAGCCAAATGTTATGGAGATTTGCCTTCCCAGTGTGGGGCCCCAGCACCTAGGGTGCCTAGTGTGGGGTTTAATAATCTAATTTCTCCATGTTTGTGGTGTCCTTCTGATTTGTGGTTAGTCTTATGGGGGCTTTGGCTCCCAAAAGTGTCTTTACTTCTTCAACACTTTTTGATGTGGCCTCCTTTCTAAGATTAACTGTGGAGTCTGTTCTGCAGTCTTCCAGTCATTTTAAGACTTAGTTTTATAAATGCAGATGTTATCTCAGTATGTCTGTGGGATGAGGTGACATCAGGAGCCTCCTACTCTGCCATCTTCCTGTCCCTTCTCTTTTTGATGATAGCCATTATAACAAGCATGAGATTATATCTTATTGTGGTTTTGCTTTGCATTTCTAATAACTAGTGATGTTGGGATTTTTTTCATGTACTTTTTAGTCATTTATATATCTTATTTGGAAAAAATGTCTACTCAGGGTTTTTTTGGCCCATTTTTAAATTGGATTATTATAGGGGCACCTGGGTGGCTCAGTCGGTTAAGCATCCGACTTCGGCTCAGGTCATGATCTTACAGTTCATGGGTTTGAGCCCCGTGTAGGGCTCTGTGCTGACAGCTAGCTCAGAGCCTGGAGCGTGTCTTCGGATTCTGTGTCTTCCTCTCTCTCTGACCCTCCCCTGTTCACACTGTCTCTCTCTCTCTCAAAAATAAAACATTAAAAAATAAATTGGATTATTATTATTTGCTTTTGTATGAATTTCTTATTTTCTGGGTATTAACCTCTTATGGTTTGAAAGGTTTTTTTTTTTACAGTTACATAGGTTGTCTTTTTAATTTGTTGATGGTTTCTTTTGCTGTGCAGAAGCTTCTAACTTTGATGTAGTCTCCCTTGTTTATTTTTGGTTATGTTGTTTTTGCTTTCATTGGTGTCATATCCAAAGAAATACCAGGACCCACGTCAAGGAGTTTCTTTCCTATATTTTTTCCAGATCTTTCATGGANATATGTAGTATGTCATCTGTAAATAGTGAAAGTTTTACTTCCTCCTTGATGGTTTTGATGCCTTTTATTTCTTTGTCTTGTCTGATGCTTTAGCTAGGACTTCCAGTACTCTATTGAATAACAGTGGTGAGACTGGACCTCCCTGACTTGTTTCTGACCATAGAGGAAAAGCTCTGTTTTTTCCCCATTGAGGAGGAAATTAGCTACGGGGTTTTCAAATCCGTCCTTTATTGTGTGAGGTATGTTCCCTCTAAACCTATTTTGTTGAGGCATTTTATCATGAATAAATGTACTTTGTCAAATGCTTTTTCTGCATTTTTCGAAATGATCTTATGGTTCTTATCCTTTCTTGTATTAATGTGGTGTATCACTTTGATTTGAAAATATTGAAACACCCTTGCAACCCAGGAATAAATCCCACTTGATTGTGGTGCATGATATTTTTAATATATTGTTGGATTCAGTTTGCTTGGGGTTTATTGAGAATTTTTGCATCTGTGTTCAACAGGGGTATTGGCCTGTAGTTCTCCTTTTACAGACTCTTTTTTTAATGTTTATTTATTTTTGGGAGAGAGAGAGAGAAAGAGAGAGAGAGAGTGTGCAAGTGAGCAGGGGAGGGGCAGAGAGATAGGGAGACAGAATCTGAAGCAGGCTCCAGGCTCCAAGCTGTCATCACAGAGCCCAGCACAGGGCTTGAACTCACAAACTGCAAGATCATGACCTGAGCTGAAGNGGTTTACAAAGCCAAATGTTATGGAGATTTGCCTTCCCAGTGTGGGGCCCCAGCACCTAGGGTGCCTAGTGTGGGGTTTAATAATCTAATTTCTCCATGTTTGTGGTGTCCTTCTGATTTGTGGTTAGTCTTATGGGGGCTTTGGCTCCCAAAAGTGTCTTTACTTCTTCAACACTTTTTGATGTGGCCTCCTTTCTAAGATTAACTGTGGAGTCTGTTCTGCAGTCTTCCAGTCATTTTAAGACTTAGTTTTATAAATGCAGATGTTATCTCAGTATGTCTGTGGGATGAGGTGACATCAGGAGCCTCCTACTCTGCCATCTTCCTGTCCCTTCTCTTTTTGATGATAGCCATTATAACAAGCATGAGATTATATCTTATTGTGGTTTTGCTTTGCATTTCTAATAACTAGTGATGTTGGGATTTTTTTCATGTGCTTTTCAGTCATTTATATATCTTATTTGGAAAAAATGTCTACTCAGGGTTTTTTTGGCCCATTTTTAAATTGGATTATTATAGGGGCACCTGGGTGGCTCAGTCGGTTAAGCATCCGACTTCGGCTCAGGTCATGATCTTACAGTTCATGGGTTTGAGCCCCGTGTAGGGCTCTGTGCTGACAGCTAGCTCAGAGCCTGGAGCGTGTCTTCGGATTCTGTGTCTTCCTCTCTCTCTGACCCTCCCCTGTTCACACTGTCTCTCTCTCTCTCAAAAATAAAACATTAAAAAATAAATTGGATTATTATTATTTGCTTTTGTATGAATTTCTTATTTTCTGGGTATTAACCTCTTATGGTTTGAAAGGTTTTTTTTTTTACAGTTACATAGGTTGTCTTTTTAATTTGTTGATGGTTTCTTTTGCTGTGCAGAAGCTTCTAACTTTGATGTAGTCTCCCTTGTTTATTTTTGGTTATGTTGTTTTTGCTTTCATTGGTGTCATATCCAAAGAAATACCAGGACCCACGTCAAGGAGTTTCTTTCCTATATTTTTTCCAGATCTTTCATNTCATGGAATCTTACATTTAAATCTATATGTAGTATGTCATCTGTAAATAGTGAAAGTTTTACTTCCTCCTTGATGGTTTTGATGCCTTTTATTTCTTTGTCTTGTCTGATGCTTTAGCTAGGACTTCCAGTACTCTATTGAATAACAGTGGTGAGACTGGACCTCCCTGACTTGTTTCTGACCATAGAGGAAAAGCTCTGTTTTTTCCCCATTGAGGAGGAAATTAGCTACGGGGTTTTCAAATCCGTCCTTTATTGTGTGAGGTATGTTCCCTCTAAACCTATTTTGTTGAGGCATTTTATCATGAATAAATGTACTTTGTCAAATGCTTTTTCTGCATTTTTCGAAATGATCTTATGGTTCTTATCCTTTCTTGTATTAATGTGGTGTATCACTTTGATTTGAAAATATTGAAACACCCTTGCAACCCAGGAATAAATCCCACTTGATTGTGGTGCATGATATTTTTAATATATTGTTGGATTCAGTTTGCTTGGGGTTTATTGAGAATTTTTGCATCTGTGTTCAACAGGGGTATTGGCCTGTAGTTCTCCTTTTACAGACTCTTTTTTTAATGTTTATTTATTTTTGGGAGAGAGAGAGAGAAAGAGAGAGAGAGAGTGTGCAAGTGAGCAGGGGAGGGGCAGAGAGATAGGGAGACAGAATCTGAAGCAGGCTCCAGGCTCCAAGCTGTCATCACAGAGCCCAGCACAGGGCTTGAACTCACAAACTGCAAGATCATGACCTGAGCTGAAGTCACTTAACCGACTGAGCCATCCAGGTGCCCTTGGACTTAAGTTTTTTGGCATTTTTTTTCCTGATTCAATATCTTTGCAGGTGATCAGTCTGTTCAAGTTTTCTATTTCTTCCCATTTCAGTTTTGGTAGTTCATACTTTCCTAGGTTTTCCAATTTGTTGGTATACAATATTCTCTAATAATTGTATTTCTGTGGTGTTGGTTATTTCTCCTCTCTCATTTGTCATTTTATTTATTTGTGTTCTTTCTCTCTTCTTTTGATCTGTCTAGCTAGAGGTTTATCAATTTTTATTATTTTTTCCAAAAAAAAAAAAAAACAGCGNCCTATATAATTTTTTTTGCTCTAATCTTTATTATTTTCTTCCTTCTGCTTGATTTAGGCTTCATTTGTTGTTCTTTTTCTAGCTCCTTTAGGTATAAGGTCAAGTTCTTTCCTTGAGATTTTTCTTGCTTCTTGAGTAGCCCTGTATTGCAATATACTTCCTTCTTGGGCTGCTTTTGCTTCATCCTAAGGGTTATGGAAATTTTTTTTTCATTTTCATTTGTTTCCATGTTTGTTTTTTAAATTGATTCTTTGATTTGCTGGTTAATCCAGTCATTGTTTAGTAGCATATTGTTTAATCTTTATGTATTTGTGCTATTTCCAGATTTTTTCTTGTGATTGATTTCTAGTTTCATAGTGTTGTAGTTAAAAAAGGTGTATGATATCATTTCAAACTTTATGTATTTGTTAAGATCTGTTTTGTGACCTGATATGTGACCTATTCTGGAGAATGTTCCACATGTACTTGAATATGTATTCTTTTGTTTTAGGATGGAATTTTGTGAATGTATCTTGCTAAGTCCATCTGGTCCAGTGTGTTATTCAAAGCTGTTGTTTCCTTGTTAATTTTCTGTTTAGATATTCTGTCCAATGAGGTAAGTGGTGTTAAAATTGCCTTCTATTATTTTATCATTATCAGTTCTTTTATCTTTCTTATTAATTGTTTTATATATTTGGGTACTCCCATGTTGGGTGCATAGTTACAATTATTATATCTTCTTGTTTGATTGTCTACTTTATGATTATATAGTGCCCTTCCTTATTTCTTGTTACAATCTTTGTTTTAAAGTCTAGTTTGCCCAATGTAACATTGCTACTATGGCTTTTACTTGATATTTATTTGTGTGATAAGTGTTTCCCCATCCCCTCTCTTTCTTTTTCTTTAATTTTTAAAATGTTTTTAATTTATTTCTGAGAGAGAGAGAGACAGCATGAGCAGGGGAGGGTCAGAGAGAGAAGGAGATACAGAATCTGAAGCAGGCTCCAGGCTAAGAGCTAGCTGTCAGCACAGAGCCTGACGCAGAGCTCAAACCCACAAACTGTGAGATCATGACCTGACCTAAAGTCGGCTGCTTAACTGACTGAGACATGCAGTTGCCTCCATCCCCTCTCTTTCAATCTGCAGGTGTCATTAGGTGTAAAATGAATCCCTTGTAGACAACATGTAGATGGGTCTTGTTTTTTTTTTAATTTTGTATTTAAATTCCAGATAGTTAACATAAAGTATATTATTAATTTCAGGTGTACAATTTAGTGATTCAACACCTACATACAACACCCAGTACTCAACACAAGTGTCCTTCATAATCCCCATCACCTGTTTCACTCATTCCACAAGCTACCTCCGTTCT
>NW_027527958.1:12955-18609 GCF_008692635.1 Crocuta crocuta
CTGTGCTCTGAAACTATAAAACAGTGATGAAAAAAATTGGCAATGACACAAATAAATGGAAATTCCATGCTCATAGATTGGAAGAATATTGTTAAAATGTATATAATACTGAAAGCAATCTATACATTTCATGCCATCCTTATCAAACTACCAACAGCATTTTTCACACAGCTAGGACAAAACATCTTAAAAAGTGTATGGAATCACAGAAGACCACAAATAGAAAAAGCAACCTTGAAAAAGAAAAGCAGAGCCAGAGGCATCTCAATTCTGGACTTCAAATTACATTACAAAGTTGTAGTGGTCAAAACAGTATGGTACTGTCACAAAAATAGACACATCAATGGAACAGAATCGAAAATGCATAAATAAACTTACAACTATATGGTCAGATAATCTTTGACAAAGCAGAAAAGAATATCCAATGGGTAAAAGACAGTCTCTTCAAAAATGGTGTTAGGAAAACTGGATGGCAACATGCAAAAGAACAAAACTGAACCATTGTTACACTATACACAAAAATACATTCAAAATGGATGAAACACCTAAATCTGAGACCAGAAACCATTAAAATCCTAGAGGAGAACACAGGCAGTAACCTCTTTGATATCAGATGTAGCAATTTCTTTCTAGATATGTCTCATCAGGCAAGGGAAAGAAAAGTAAAAATAACCTATTGGGACTTCATCAAAATAAACAGCTTCTGAACAGTGAAGGAAACAATCAACAAAACTAATAAGCACCTTTGGAAGGGGAGAATTTATTTGCAAATTTCATATTTGATAAAGGGTTAGTCTCTAAAATATATAAAGTAACGTATGAAATTAAATACACCAAAAACAAATAGTTAGAAAATGGGCAGAAGTCACGAATGGACATTTTTCCATAGAAGATGGCCAATGGACACATGGAAACATGCTCAACATCACTGTTCATCAGGGTAATACAAATAAAGATTACAGTGTTTTTGTTTCCATCCATTTTGATACCCTATGTCTTTTGATTGGAATGTTTAGTCCATTTACATTTAGAGTAATTACTGATGGATATGTATTTATCCATATTATTTATTGCTTTGTTCTTGTTGTTGTTTGTGGATATTTTCTCTGATCTTTTTTTGTCTTTGTCGCTTTTGATCTCTCCTTTCCACTCAGAGTCTCCCTTATTGTTTCTTGCAGGGCTGGTTTAGTGGTTATGAACTACTTTAGTTTTTGTTTTTCTGAGAGAATATCTCTCCTATTCTGAATAATAGACTTTCTGGATAGATTTTTCTTCCATGCAGATTTTTCCCATTCAGCACTTTGAATATATCATGCCATCCCCTCTGGCTTGCCAAATTTTTGTTGAAAAATCTCCTGCTAGGTTTGTGGTTTTTCCCTTGTAAGTTAAGGACTACTTTTGTCCAGCTGAATTTAAGATTTTTTTCTTTATCACTATATTTTGCAAATTTAATTACAATATGTCTTTGTATTGGCCTGTTTTTGTTGATTTTGATGAGAGTTCTCTGTGCCTCTTCAATCTAGATGTCTGTCTCCTTCCTCAGGCTAGAGAATTTTTAAGCTATTATTCCATCAAGTAAGTTTTTTTGCCCTCATATCTCCCTCTTCTTCTTCTAGGACTCCTGTAATACTAATGTTATTACATTTGATGGAATCACAGAATTCCTCACATCTATTTTCATGTTCCATAATTCTTCTTTCACTGTGTTGTTTACCTTCATTCCTTTCCATTACTTTGTCTTCAAAGGTCACTAATTCATTCCCATGCTTCTTCCAGTCTGCTATTCATTAGATCAAGCCTGTTCCTAATCTTATTTATTATACTCTTCATCTCTGATTATTTTTAGTTCTCTTATTTCTGTGGTAATCATCTCACTGATGTCTTCTATTCTTTTCTCAGGCCCAGTTTGTATCCTTATGATTGTTGCTTTAAATTCTCCATCAAGAGGGGTGCCTGAGTGGCTCAGTCAGTTAAGCATCCAACCAGCTCAGGTCATGATCTCACGGTTCGTGGATTTGAGCCCTGTATCAGGTTCTGTGCTGACAGCTCAGAGCCTCGAGACTGGTTCAGTTTCTCAATCTCTCTCTCTCTCTTCCCCATCCCCATTCTGTCTCTCTCTCAAAAATAAATAATAAACATTAAAAATTTTTAAAAAATTCTCTATCAAGTATGTTACTTATTTCTGTTTCACTTAAATCTCTGGCCAAGGTATTATTTTGTTCTTTCACTGAGATCAATTCCTCTATCCTCACATTTTTTCTAAGTCTCTGCCCTCTTCTTTGTGTTTTACTGCTGCTGAAAGTAAAGGCTTATAAAAAGAGGTCATGTAGTGCGCAGGGCCTGCCACTTCAGGGTGTGGCTTCACTGCATGTGCTCTGCTGCTGTGTTTGGCTGCTCTATCCAACCAGTCATCTGCAAAGGCTCTCCTTGCCTGATATAAGCAGTGTTTGGTACCTTGCCTGAACATGGTGAGTTTTAACTAGGTGTGTTCTAGTCTGCTTGAGAAATGAGACCTATTACTACCTCCCAGAAATAAGACCCTGTCTCTGCTTGGAAGAGGTGGTGTGGACAGGGGTTTGTGCCAGTCTTCTGGGGGATGTGCCTACCATGCTGGGACAGAGGCAAGTGTGAGTGAAAAAGGCAGTCCCACTAGAGTGTAGGAGTGTGTGGCTTGGTGAATGCAATGTAGGTAACCAGTGTTGGTGCTGCAATGCTTCCTTTTTTAAAATAGTTTATTGTCAAGTTGGTTTCCATATAACACCCAGTGCTCATCCCCACAAGTGCCCTCCTCCATGCCCNTGCTGCAATGCTTCCTGCAGATGTCTCTGTGTTTATGCTGAGGGGCAAGGGAGGGAAATGGTTTAGGCCTGCTCTTTGTTTCTAGAAGGTTCCCTGAAGTGTTTCTTAGAAGAGCAAATAATCTCTCAACTGTGTGCTTCAGACACTCTTCAGGTCACTGTTTCTAAGCTTTTTTTCCTCTAGGTAATTTGCCTGTCTTCTCTCAGGGAGAGGTGCAGTGCCCTCTGGGTTCTATCCCAGCCAAACTCCTTTACTTTTTTTTTTTTTTTCTTTTTGGGTTGTTTTGTTTTAAACAATTGCTTCAGTAGGGCAGGCACTGAATATCACAAGAGAAAAGAATTTCAATTATGAAATTCATAGTACATGTGAAAATAGGTAAGGTTGCCAGAAAAAATATAGGAAACCCAGTTAAATTTGAATTTCATATTAACAATGGATGCTTTTAAAAAAATTATTTATTTAGGGGCACTGGGGTGGCGTAGTCAGTTAAGCATCTGACTTCAGCTCAGGTCATGATCTCGCAGTTTGTGAGTTTGAGCCCCATGTTGGGCTCTGTGCTGACAGCTCAGAACCTGGAGCCTGTTTCAGACTCTGCATCTCCCTCTCTGCTCCTCCTGGTGCTCTCTCTCTCTCTCTCCTCACCTTCTCCAAGACCATGACTCCCTCCCCTCTGCCACACCTGCAATCCATTTCTCTCCTAAACCATGTCTTCTCAGTTCCTACCTTCTTCAATGTGGCCTCTTCTCTCCCTTTAGTTGTAGATTATGTTCTTTCTGTCTTCAGGTAGACTTCTGGGGTACTTAGGATTATTTGATGCTTATCCTGTTGTATTTTGGGATAACGTGAGCCTAGAATCCTCCTTCTATGCTGTCATCTTCCTCTCTCTACCTCTATTTTATTTATTTCTACTATAATCTCTATTATTTCTTTCTTCTAACTTTAGGCTGTGTTATTTTCTAGTTCTTTAAGGCATAGTGTTAGGTTGGTTTTTTTATTTTTGAATCTTTCTTCTTAATGTAGATATGTATTGCTATGAATGTCCCTCTTTGAACTGCCATTGTTGTATCCCATATATTTTGATATGTCGTGCTTTCATTTTCATTTGTCTCAAGAAATTATGGTATTTCTCCTTTAACTTCTTCTTTAAACATTTGGTTCTTCAGGAGAGTATTGTTTAGTTTCCATGTATTCATGAATTTTTCAATTCTTCTCTTATTTCTGGCTCTAGTTTTATACCACTGTTTTCTAGAAGATACTTGGTATAATTTCAGTCTTTTTTATATTGTTAAGATTCATTTTGTCCCAGCATATGATGTATCCCAGATAATGTTCCATGTGCACTTGAAAAGAATTTGTATTCTGTTGTTGTCAGGAAGAATGTTCTGTATTGTCTGTTAGTTCAGTTTGGTCTATGTTTTGTTGTTTTGTTCAAATATACTGAGTCCTAATTGATTCTCTGAATGATCTATCCATTGAGAGAGGGGTATTAAAGTCTCCACCTATTACTGTATTGCTATTGATTCCTTTTATCTGTTAGTATTTACTTCATATATTTAGATTCTCCACTGTTGGGCACATAGATATTTATAATTGATATTTCTTCTTGCTAGATTGACCCCTGTATAATGGTGTAATGGCCTTCTTTGTCTATTTTTACCACTTTTAGTTTGAAGTCTCTGTTGACTGACATGAATATTGCTACCCCTGCTCACTTGCTTGCTTTTCTTTTCTTCTTTTTTTGGGGGGGGAGGGGCTTAGTATTTGCTTGAAATGTCTTTTTTCATCATTTCATACTCAGCTTATATGTGTCTTTAAGGCCAAAGTGAGTCTCTTGTAGGGAGCATATCATTGCATCTTGTTTTGTTTTTATCCATTTGGCCATTCTGTGTCTTTTGATTGAAGAATTTAATCTATTTATGTATGAAGTAATTATTCATAAGTAAGGACTTATTTTTGCTGTTTTGTTCATTGTTCTCTAGTTGTTTTGTGGACCCATTGTTCCTTGATTCTTATCCTCCTATTTTTTTCTGCAAGTTTTGATGTTTCGTGATGTCAGTGTTCTTTAACTTACTTATTTATCATATTCTTTTGTGTAATTATCACAGGTTTTTCCCTTGTGGCTACCATGATACTTTTATAAAATATCTACATAACTTACATAAAATTATAACACCCTAGTTTAAACTAAAAACAACTTCAACAGAATTCCTAAGCTTTACAATTTTACTTCCCCTCGCCTTCACATTTTAAGTTATTGATGTTATAATTTACATATTTCGTATATTGTGTAACTAATAACAGTTTATTATGGTGATTTTTACATTTCTTTTTTAACTTTTAAACTAGAGTTGTAAGTGAATTATCACCATTACTATATTACATATTCTAATTTTGAGTATATATTTATCATTACCAGTGAGTTTTACAGTGCCTTCTTATGCTTTTATGATATTAATTAGTGTCCACTTATTTCTGCTCAAAGAACTTCCTTTAGCATTTCTTTATAAGAAAGATCTAGTGGTGAAAGATTCCCTCAGCTTTTGTGTCTCTGTGGAAGTCTTTATCTTTCCTTTATTTCTGAAGGACAGTTTCATCAGGTATAGTATTTTTGGTTAACAGGTTTCTTTCTTTTTATATTTTTAATATGTCATGCCATTCCTTTCTAGCCTGAAAGGTTTATTTTGAGAAATTTCTTATGGGAGTTCCCTTGTCTGTAGCTTCTCCTTTTATCTTATGGTTTTCAGATTCTTTCTTTATCTTTGAATTGACAGTTTAATTATAATGTTTCTCAGTGTAGCCCTATTTGGGTTCAATCTAGTTGGGATCTTTTGGGTCTCTTGGATCTGTATGTTTAT
>NW_027527958.1:18665-20165 GCF_008692635.1 Crocuta crocuta
CCATAAGTCCGTAGGCTTTCTTCCCTCTTTTTATTCTTTTTACTTTCTGCTTCTCTGACTAGGTAATTTCAAATGTCTTCTGATTGAGGTCACTGATTGTTTCTCCTCATGTGTGAGTCTGCTTTTGGAGCTCTTTATTGAATTCTTCAGTTATTATACTTTTCAGCTCTAGGACTTTTTTTTCATGGTTTCTATTTCTGTTTTGAACTTCTCATTTTGTTTATGCATTATTTTCCTAATTTCATTTGGTTGCCTGTGTGTTCTTTTGGTTTACTAAATTTATTTTTTTTAATTTTAATGTTTTATTTATTTCTGAGAGAGAGAGAGAGCGTGAGCAGGGGAGGGTCAGAGAGAGAGGGAGACACAGAATCTGAAACAGGCTCCAGGCTCTGAGCTAGCTGTCAGCACAGAGCCCTACGTGGGGCTCGAACCCATGAACTGTGAGATCATGACCTGAGCTGAAGTCAGGCTTAACCGACTGAGTCACCCAGGCACCCCTACTAAATTTATTTTAAAAGATTAACTTTGAATTCTTTGTCTGATGTTTCACAGATCTCTATTTTCATTTTTTTAGGGTCAGTTATTAGAGCTTTACTAGTTTCTTTCGGTGGTGTCATGTTTACTTGATTTTTCATGACTCCTGATTCCTTTTATTGATATCTGCACATTTGTCTCTTTTGATGACTTTGTAGGTTTGCTTTGGCAGATAGTTCTTTGCCAAGCAGATCATATTTGGTTTTTGGATTTGTCTGCTGGTAATGTTGTTGGGCAGGTAAGACCTGCTATTAGGGTCTTTTCTTGGGTGAGGCAACTATTTGAGCTCTGAGGTCAGGGGTGGGTGGTGCACCTCTGGCTGAGACCAGTTGGTTAAAACTGCTGGCTTGTTTCCTTACCCAAGTGAGTCTATAGGATGGGCTCTGTAGTTTCCTGGAATCTCTGGACAGGCTTACTAGATGCTCAGGATGGGGTAGGTGAGGCTATGAATTAGCTTTCCTGACTTGATAGGGCAGCAGGACAAGACTTAGGGCCTGCGTAGCTCACTGTTGGGTACCCAAATCAGGCCAGGTGTGTACTGAATATCCTGGTCATGTAAGGCCACTGTTTTTGCTCTGTTGACAGGGAAAACCATGGGCTATGCTTTCTGTTTCAAATGCCACTGTTTCTAGGGCTGATACATAGATTATGCAGCTTACCCTGTGCTCTGGTAAGGTTCCCTGGTCAGGCAGGCTAAAGGCTGTATTCAGCAATAATTAAGGTTACAAATTAGTTTCTCTTCCTAGGTGCAATGGGAGGAGCAGCTCTAAAATAAATAAAGCATTTTGTTGTCTTAACTCAAGCCTACCCACACCCCAAATTCCCTTGGTGAACAGGGCTTTTGGCTTTGCTCTGCAAACTATGATCTCTGTCTGCCCTTATCTTAGCATGAAAACTTCTTGGCTACACAGCTTTCAGGTGTGTGTGTGTGTGTGTGTGTGTGTGTGTGTGTGTGTGTGTGTGTGT
>NW_027527958.1:20192-25618 GCF_008692635.1 Crocuta crocuta
CCACTCTCAATTTCCTAAAAAGGCTTTCTGGTTGGAAGTGGCTGGCAGCTACCCTCAGCCATTTCTATAACTCAATCCCACTGCCTGTACATAGCACAGGAATCTTCCATGCCTGGTATTGGCTTTGCTCTGGGGGTGATCTACTCTGCCTGCTCAACTCTGGGTTCAAGCACCACTAGAATGCACAGCTTCCAGGAGTTCTCACCAGTGTTTCTGGTCAGATAGGACTAGAAAACATTTTCTACAGTGGGTGGGGCTCTAACTCAGCACCTTGCCTGGGCATGGGCAAACTGGGCTCTAGAGCCAGGAAAACTCCTCATTTAAAAATAGAAATCACTGGGGCGCCTGGGTGGCTTAGTCGGTTAAGCGTCCGACTTTCGCTTAGGTCATGATCTCACGGTTCGTGGGTTCGAGCCCCGCGTCGGGCTCTGTGCTGACTGCCAGCTCAGAGCCTGGAGCCTGTNTAAAAATAAATAAATAAATAAATAAAAATCGAAATCAGGCAGATCTGCACCCCACTGAAGTCCCTAGTCAGACTATGTCCCCAACTTGGTGCTGTAGATGAGCAAAGTCACTGGTTGGGGTTACTACCTGGGCACTGCAGGTATGAACTTGGTATGCTAGTTGTTACAAGACCCTCCTTTTTCTTCCTCACAGTTAGGTTCTCAGTGGTTGGGTCATGCAAATTCTCTTTCAATCCTCATGGTGTGAGACCATAGTAAGGGCTCCCAAAAGGCTGCGGAGGGCTGGTTGTCTTCCCTGGATTCTCTTTTCCCACTGAAGGAACTGGATGTGTAAGTGAGACTTCTTTGTGTGGTGATGCACTGTCCTGGGGAAGGGGCAGTGCAGTCAACATGTAGCTGCTTCTCTTACCCTTCTAATATAGTCTCTCTTGGCCTCTGTGATGCAAGGGGTAAGGATTCAGCCTCAGTCCCATGTCCTAGGATTCTCTCAGTGGTGTCTTGTCTGTGAATAGTTATTAATTGTTCTTGTGAGAGGGAGCAAAGTCAGTAATGACTTCTATGTTACCATCTTGGCACATACAATATTAATAACAGTGTTTGGATTTGAAGATTTATTCCCTATATTAATAACAGTGTTTGGATTTGAAGATTTATTCCCTACATCTAAGCAGCAATTATAGATTCCAATAACTTTCCATGTTCAATATTCAATATCCCAATGTTCCAACATTCAATTCTAGTGTTCCCTGGAAGTTTTATTATATTTTTGTTACATAGAGGTTAAATGACTTGCCCAAGGTCCTACAAGTGAGACCATGGTATAACCCCGATTAGAACTAGTATTCTTGCTTCCCAGTTCCTATGTCTTTTTACCATTCACACTTGTTCTAACAACCATCAGCTTTACCCATGACCATGTTGCTATCTCATTCTTCTCATGGGTTTGGAAAGGGACCAATCTGAATCAAAGCCTCTCACATGGCCACATATCAATACTTATAAGAGGAAGTGGCCATCTGACCAAGGTTCAGACTAAGCTGCATCTGTCATCATCTTTCAAGTGGATTGTAATATGGCTGTAACCTAAAGCCAAAGTGCATAGAACTAATTCCCAGCTGAGACACCATTAATTTGAGCATCAGCCTTAGATACCATTTCCCACTGACCATATCCTGGAACAGGCCTGCTAGTGCCATAGAACCCTGGAAAAGTTGGCTGTAGCTCATAACAGGAAACCAGGACAGCATGAATGTGGTTTGAGGAGATTAGACTGTTTCAGAGTTAGTATTAACTATTCCTCACATCAACACAGAGGGAATTTGGTGACTAATAAGACCTTGGATTTCACTGGTTGATACTGGTTTTACTAGGAGCTCACTAGCTTTTTACTTTGCCTATAAACATTCATTAAACTTTCCTAAATCTCTCATGAACAGGCAGGGAGGAGACTGGTATTTATTACAGGGTAGATCTGTATTTCAGTAAGGGGGCCCAGCATGAAGTATATAAAGATCCTAGAGCCCTTGCCCAACATGACATCAGTAGGCACAAAACTGCTTCTGCTGGAATACAGAGTCCTAAAGTCCCCAACATGTTGAAGCCTTCAGAGTTGTGCTGAGACCATGATAAAATATAGTGGCCTGCAATGGGATCTAGCAGTGTTATTATTATCCTTCATGGACTTCTGTTTATTTCATTTGAAACTTTAATGATCTGAGAAAAGGTTTGTAGACTTTGGAACAGTGTGAGTAAATGTGCTTGCTGTGTAGCAAGGCTGGAAAGTGGCTGTAAGGATGGAAAACTCTAAGATCCTGGGTATGTAGGAAGTTGACCTGGAATGGAGCCATCAACTCTAAGCACCAGCAAGTGGCTTTCCCAAAGCAACTCACATGTACTGCTATCATCTTTCTAGGTTTATAGAAGCCAATTTTCTGAGATCATAGGTCATCAAGATGATGGCATGAAGTCAGGTTCTCAGGTAGATAATAGGTTATGCCCCCACATCACCTTTTAGGTCCAAAGCCATTATACTCACCATCCATCCTAATGGGTAGAATGCCTAGACAATTAAGACAAATAGATTTGACTGTATACCTCATTGTGTTCTCTTGCACTTCTGGGCCTTTGTACATCCATCTTGAATGCCCTTCTCTTCTTTGCCTGGCAAATTATGAATCATCCTTTAAAGGCCAACTCAGAAGTTATTTTATCCAATAAGTATTGGAGTTTGGACTGTTTTTTAGTTCTGCACAGTGGTGTACAGGGGCAATTCCTCCTTATAGGGCTTAGTCTAGTGAGATTTCAATAGTAAATGTTGGGATAGTGAGAGTAATATAGAAGAGAGTGAGAGAAAGCACACAGATGCTTTGCAATGGAGGACGAGATATGAAATACATGACCTTTCAGGTGCAAACTGAAGGATAAATAGGACTTAGCCAGGTCAAGGCAGGAAGGGAAGGAACATTATAAACTGAGAAAACACCCTACGTAAAGGCCTTGAGACATATTGTACTTGATGTGCTGTTGACATGGCTGATGCATTGCAAATGAGGCAGGCATTGTGATAACAGGAGGCTAAGCAAGAATTTTAAGGCCAGGGTTATATTTTGGATTTTATTTTATGTGCAGCAGATGCCACCGAAGGGTATTAAACTGGTTTATAGTTTAAAAGATTAGCTTTGTAATGACCCAGGTGAGATCATGATGAAGGCTTGGACTGGGGTGCTAGTAATGGAAGTGAGGAGGATGTGGCATAATGTGAAATTTAAATTAGAGGTTGAGTGCACAAGATCATTGGATGTGCTGAATGTGGGTATGAGGGGGAGGTATCAGGAATTCCTTCTAAGTTTTTGCCTTGGGCATCCGGGCAAATGCTGCTTCTATTAATTGATAAAGGAATGACCAAGGGAAGAATTGAATGCGTTGAGGAGTCAAGAGTTTTGCTCTGAACATATTAAATTTGACATGAAAGAACTAGACTGGAGATGTTGATTTGCTAATTATCAGAATATAGGAGGTGTGGCAATTTTTATACATGTCTGCAAATTCTTAGGCACTCCTGCCATTAATAGGTGGGGTCTATGTCCCTCCTCTTGAATCTGGGCTGACCTTAGTAACTCTATTGTAATGAACAAAATGTAGCTACTTCCCAGGTTAGGATAGTAAAAGCCATGCAGCCTCCAACTGTTTCTCTGAGAACAATTGTTTTCCCAAGAGGCTCCTTCTGGAGATGTTCCTTCTCAAGAATAGCTTCCATGTTGTGAGAAGCCATAATGAAAGGCCATGTATAGATGCTACAGTCAACAATCTAAGTTGAAGTTGTCTTTCAACCATCACAGCCCAGCTGCCAGACATATGAATTAAGGACTCTACCCCCTGGCTTGGCCCCAGAACCTCCCTCATCTTCTCAGTTTAGAACTCAACATTTTCCCTGATGGACAATAGAGCTGGGCAACTAATATGCCTATATCTCATCACAGAATCCCCTGCCACATGGAGCTTGAAAGTAGATTCTCCATCTCCAGATGTTCCAGTCAATTAAGTCATCCCTGCTTGTTTGAGTCTTCCTTTCTGAGGTCCTGGGCTTTGTGGGGCAGAGACAAGCCATCTCTGATGAGCCCTGTCCACATTCCTGACCCATGGGAGTAATAAACAGTTGCTGTTCTATACTACTGAATTTGGGAGTGGCTTGTTACATGACAAAAGATAATTGAAATATGCAGTCACTAAAGCTATTAGGACAGATGACAGATGAGATCATTCAGGGGGAGTGTGTAAAGTGATAAGAGAAGAACAAAACCTCCTAGGGAAACCCAGCACTTAAGAGATGAGAGAAGTTGAACAGAAAAATCATGACAAACAGAAAGGTAGCAGGGGGGGAAAGTAGGGGTATCAGGAAACTGTGGTGTCATAGAAACCAAAAAATAAAGTTATTGTTAACAGTGTCAAATACTGCTGATAGGTTCAAGTAAGATAAATAAATAAAAAATGCCTTTAAGTTTTAGTAACCAGGGCAGTGGTGACTCAGTAGGAGTAGCTCACTGAGAGAAGATAATAGAATTATTTTAAAAGAGAGGAGCAGCGATGAGGAACAAAGGAGGGACTGGTCTCAGACCGAAGGGAGGCCACCTTTTGCCTGTGATAGAAGGGAAGGGAGTGATGGTATGTGAAGATCCCATGATTTCTGACTTCTATTGATTTGTTTGCAAAAAGTTTAGGAAGTTCATTCTAATGGTTTCTGTTCTGCCCAAAGCTGAACCTTTGGAGGAAAAACAAAGGGGAAGGTGATTTTTGTTCCCATGATGTGATTTTGGCTTATCTGGGGGGCCCCTGTCTGACACCAGCACCACTTTCGTCTTTTCAGTGTAGATCTCAACTTTTCTCATGATGGGACAGGAGCTGGGCTCCTACACACCATTATACAAGAACCTGCCACATCAAGCTCAGGCCAAGTACATAGTGTGGGGCTTGAGGAGGTCACTACTAGACATGAGTTTGGCCCTTGCATTCCCAGGTTTAGCCACCTTGCTGTCTTGGTGTTTAACCAAATTCTTTTGAAGCTGCCAATCCATGTGAGGTATGTGACAGGCAACCAAAGATGGGGGTTGTATTTCTTAGGGGGACTGGTATGGGAGTCCCAGGATGCATTGACACTCAGAAGTAGAGTGGACCACTAGGGAGGCTGCTGGAAAGCATACTGTAATGTCTTGGCTCTGATCAGAACTCTATTTTATTAATTGGGAAACTAAGTCTGAGCTCAGGGGAGGAACTTACCCAACATCATCACACAAAATCTGTGATAAGATTGAACCCTGGCTAAAATCCAGGTGTTCATTCTCAGTGTTTTACCATGATTTCAAATTGTTGGAGCTCCAGAAGTAAGGCAGAAGCGAGGCAAAACAGATCGAGGTTGCTTTCTGATGGAAAAAGGATAGGAGGCCTCAGAGGGCAGTCATGGCAGAT
>NW_027527958.1:25828-27551 GCF_008692635.1 Crocuta crocuta
ACCTTTAGCCTCACTCTAGTGGATGGTCACATGATTAACATTTCTAGGCAGCAGAGAGCCTATGTAATTCAAAGCTGTTGAAACTGAAGAAAGATCCCTGCCTCCAATTCTAGGGCTTCTTTCACAGAATTTCCCCTAATTGTGTTCTTCCTTTTCCATTTCACTTCTTATTCATTCCATGTTCTGCTAGACTTACTGCAAGGATTCAGTTTCAGAGGGCCTCCTACCCAAGCTCAGACTAGGAAGCCTTCTACAGGGTGTCATAGCCCAGATACATCCTAGATGGGCCAGTGAGCTATGCTTGAGATTTTCACAAGTTCCTGGTGCCTGGGAATGCCTTCCTCTCCTTCCCTCAGTACGTTAGCACTAGGAACTAATGGGTCGTTAAACAAATCTTCCAGGTTTAAAAGCACATAGAAGCAAACAATTACTTAAGTAGAAAAAAAATATTTAAAATAACTTAAAACAGAGCATGCTTATTAGTACCTGGATGCTCTTAGAGATGTTTTAGAAGTTTGCACATTGCTTTCATTTATATTAAGCTCTACTGATCATGGTTTAGTTTCCTTTCCAATACCACCCTGAAGAATCCCTCCTTCACGTAGCTCTGATCTAGATTAGCATTCATTTATTCATACTTATGGAGTGCCTATTTGGTGTTAGGCATTCTTGCATCAGCATCTAGAACTGATGCTTTAAATATCACAAAATACTTGAGTCCAGAAATACTGGTCCCAATTTGGGATAGGGTTTCAAACTCCAGGGAAGTTCAGCAACAGAAGTCCTGATGGGAACAGATTGAGTTTTTCCATAAGGCTAGGGGAATCATTTTTAGAGGCAAAGTGGTTTCCTAGTGTTTTCAAGGAAACAACCCCTTAAATATTGGTATGTCATTTTTATCAAAGACACTGTCATCTGGTTGTTCTGGGGATATGGCTGAACTGGTCAAGGGACTGTGAGACTTGCAGCAGCAAGGCATCCATCAGATGACCACAGGGCCGGAATATGCACTGAGAGTCAGATTGGCCAAGTCCCTGATTTTATTTCAGACAATAAAACCTTTTATATTATTTGAACTGCTCTCCCAAAGAGATTTCTTCCATCATCTATGAGCCAGGTGATTTTCTCAAGCATATCTCATGAGATTATTTCCCAAATTTTTCCTAACTCTAAGAAATAAGGGTCCTCATCTATTTCCCAACACATGCATCAACCAACCAGACACCTACTCTCCCTCTGCTTAATAACTGATACCTAAGGGAATTATTGTCTAAGAAAAATGGTAATCAATGGGAAAGAGAAAGTCTTTATAATTGCAATAAGAATAACTTTCTATTTCCTGGGATTGGGTGAATTTAGCAGAGGAAGCAATGCAGTGTTTCCTTCTCTGTCTTATTAGGTAATGACACTCCAGAGTCAGTCAAAGCTATATTTTCACATGGGGTCCACTTTTGATTTCTGTAATAGGTCTCTTGCTCAGGGAATACCTTTTTTTTCCAGGTTATCTCACCTTATTTCAATGGTGGTAAGAAGTGGAAAGTAAGGGTGATTTGAGAGTGGTGGTAAAAGACAACTGAGTACTGCCTACAGTAGGCAAAGAGTAACCAAAAAAATTTTTCCAGTCTGAATACAATTCAGAAGTTTAATAAACAGCCGCTAAACATTGCACCAAAGCATTTGGAAACACAATTTCTACAGAAAGGCAAAGGTCAGGCTTTCACTC
>NW_027527958.1:27774-28634 GCF_008692635.1 Crocuta crocuta
CCCCCCCCCCCACCCCTTCATCCCCACATATCCACAACACTACACCCTTCTAGTCATGAATTTGCCTACAGACACACTCTTAGGAATAATGGGACGAGCATGCATTATCCCAGCAATGGCAAGGAAGCAGGGGATGGGGGAAAGATGGGTGCAAAGGCAACCAGTGGCTAATGATAGACCCCTCAGGAGCTTTTTTTTAGGGACTGGGCAAGGAGAGTCTGCTTTTGGTGCCATCTCTGGCTTTACTTTGGGCTTCTAGGATATTCTGGACTAGTGGCTGGGGCTACCATATTAAACAATATCATTCCATTGAGCTGTGACTATTAGAAGTGGTTTCCTTGAGTGACACATTGTGACTTCTTTCTACAAGTCTTTTTAGTGTCCAACCAAACTGCATTCAGGACTCCATAGGACTGTTGAGATTGTGCTGATTCAGAGGTCAAGTGGACCTGGCTTCTCAGTTCTGTTTTAATTTTGGCCTTTGGAAAGGGACTCATGATAGTTCTCTATTACAGAATGTGTAAGGAGACTAGGCAAGTCATTTAAACATCTGAGACTCAGTGTATCTACCTTATAAAAATTTTATAATTATAATACATTAAGAACAAACGAGATCAAATGGCCCCTAAATAATATATTCTCAACCTGGTAATAATAATTTACTTGACTCAAAAACCAACTAGAGTTCAATTCACCCCTCTAAAAATTGGCATCAGCAGAGAACCAGAGTTTTCTGACAAGGTGAGAGCAAAGTTCTTAGGCCTGGGCTAGCATTTGGGGTGTGGAGGGCATGGAAGGAAGAATTTGACTTTTGCCTGCCAGTGGCCCTCTCTTTTGAGCCAGACTTCAAACCTCATCAA
>NW_027527958.1:28729-32683 GCF_008692635.1 Crocuta crocuta
GGCAGGTGATTTCCTCTCTAATTAAAAAAATATATATATTTTATAGGCATTTGATCTATATCTTTTTGTTTCTGTTTGTCCCTTTTTAGTATAAATTACAAAAATACTTGATCCTTTTCTTGAAGAGTTTGCAGGCAGTAATGAGTCCAAACTAAGCAATGTCCAGCTGGCTACAAAGGGGTGGGGGAGGGTCAAAGGACTTACGNATGACCTAAGCGAAAGTCGGACGCTTAACCGACTAAGCCACCCAGGCGCCCCGAGGGTATTATTTTTCTGAAGAGCTGAACTTGGCAGGGCGTCAGCCATCTTTAGGCCAGGGTGGCCTAGTTGATTCTGTTTTGGCTATCTATCATTAACAGTGGTAAGCCTCAACTGTTCCCCACTAACCTCCAAACCAATAAAAAGGGTAGAGCCATGTTTAGAGGTTAACACTGACTCCTGCCTTTGCTATCAGTACTTTTGCCTAGTGGGCCCTGGTGTAGGCAGGGGAGGTGGCAGGCCAGGACCACAGGGGATAGCCTGGCTCCCTCAGGAGTCAGATCATCTGATCTGGACCAGTCAACAATCTTCTTTCATCTGGACCACTCAAATAGTGAAGGCTCCCACTACAGGTAATAGAGTCTCCTTTCTCCAGTGGGCAGAGTGCAATATAACACATGCAGTGCCCTCAGATGGGGGAGACTGGTAGACTAAGATGAGCAACTGAACAAATGGCAGTGTTTGGCTCTGATGAGGGTATACTCAGCAATGTCAAAGGGACAAGTAATTTTTCTGTTATTTTTTCATTGATATTCATTAATATGAATTGAGAGTCACAGCTTGGTAGAGAGTTAAAAAGAAGAATCCTGAAACACAGAAAGGGAAGTCCTGGGGTTTGGGTGCTTGGATGCTTCCTAGGGTATACAGTGCTCTGGTTGCTGCATCACCACTATCTATTGTTTGCGGATCATGCCCTTGATAGCTGACTCCCGGTTGACATAGGTGGCCCAATAGACTAGATTAAAAATGGCAAAAAGCACAGGAAAGATGATGCGGGAAATTTTGTCAACCTTGCTGACACTGTTGTAGGTCTTGGTCTCAGTTGGGATGTCCTGCACGTAGGTGGTCTTGGGTGAAGCAATAATTGTCGGGGTTGAAGAGGCACTGGGAGCAGCGCCCTTGGAGATGGTGGAGAACTCAGTGTCCTTAGCCAGGTTGATGGGATAGGTGGTTCCCACGATGTTGAAGGTGGTGCTGGTTTTCTTTGTTGGGGCTGCTGGTGTTTTCTTCTAGGAGTCAGAAAAAGTAGGGAGAAGGGAGGATAAAACAAAAGCTAATTAATTCATTACACAGAGCACCTTCAGAGGCTGTAGGGAGAAGGAGGCATGAGGGAAGTTAAGAAACAGGGGCCAGGAAGCCAATAGCACTGAATAACCAGGTTTGTATCTAAGGATAATTGAAGATGAGTTTGAAAACAGAAAACTTGCATCATCCTGGTTTACTAGTTATGTGGCTTTGGCCAAGTCACTTCTCTTTGAATTTTACTCTCATCTGTAAAATGAAAATCAAAATATTTGGCAGGGTTGTTGAGAGGATCAGTTGAAAGAATGATGCTAAGAATCACTGGAAAACCGTGAAATATTGGTCATATGTAGAGTATTATATAATCATGGGATTTGATCCTCACAGTAACCCTAACAAGTAGATATGTGAGATTACTCCCATTTGACAGATGATAAAACTCAGCCTCAAACTGAGTAGCAGAGCCCAGACTAGACCCCAGGGCTCCTGACTTTAATCCAGGGCTGTACTGTGCTTTCTATAGGTGAGAGGCACTTTTCGGTTACCCGAGAAATAACTCCAAAAGGCTTCAACCATCAAGTGGCACATCCCCTGTGAGGAAGAGAGCTATATGAGTCTGAAAGTCATTTCATCTTAAAGACACAACAAATACTATGGCATGTTTACATGCATCATTACAACAATATCTCACCCTTCATGCACTTTAAATGTGTTCAGCAAGCTAAGGAGCACACCAGAGTTTCTACTCTCACATGGATGTAGGCAGGAGCCAGGACCTCCTCAGGGAGCTATGCAAATGTCTCCCTCTGACCCAGTAAAGGCAGGAATAGCCAGAGGCTTGCTATGACACTGCCTTTTGTAATTTTTTCAGAATTAAAAAAAAAAACAACAACAGTGGGAAACAAACATGCACATATGTGCCCATTTGTTCCCAATTATATGATTTGTGGACACATGTACCCTTCATGTAGAAAAGAGAAAACAGAGCTCAGGTCTAGGTCAGAAGAGATGAGGCTGATGAAGGGGAAGCCAAAGGTAGTGACACTGCATAGTCTAGAGCATTCGCTGCCTCCCTCTGTGCTCTGGCCTTTTCTTCATTCCATCCCTTTTTGTTTCTAGAGAAAAGTGAAGACAGAGGAGCTTCAGAAATGCCCAGTATTTGATGAAAAGTGACAACTACTTGCATTGCCTTAATTTCACATGCCTTACATTGTTCCCTGTCTCAATGTTATTTTGCTTCCCAGCATCTGTATTTTACTCTACCCCTCTCCTTCCTACTTGTTTCTTTCCAGGGTTTTTCTACTCATAGTCTCTCTTACTGTAATCTCTTTTCTTTACATCAGAGTTCCCAACATTTTGATGCTTTTTTCCCCATTTAGACCATACTGCCGTTTACCTTCCTGATCCTAAAGTAACTTTGCAAATATTTACCGAATACCTACTGGGCCAAAAACTATGCTAGGCATTTAGGGATATGTGGGAAGGTTAAAAGATGAGTCCATATCAGTCCCTGTTTTCCAGGAGTTTACAGTCCAGTGGGGAAGAGAGATGTAGGAACACATGAGTGCCATATAATGTGATCAGTGTTCTAACAGATATGAGCAAACTATGATGGGAATTCATTAAAGTGAGGGGCAAAATATCTACAGGTATTGGAAAAGGTGGCTCAGAGAAGGTAATGAGGCTTGTGAACTGGATTACAGAAGATAAGCAGGAACTCGTCACTTGAAGATGCGGCACAGACCAAGGGCACTGCTTGTTTGAGGGATGACAAGAAGTCTGCTGTAGCTGGATCACAGTGTACATGGCAAAGGCCTTCTATGCCATGCCCTCCTGCTCTGACTGCCCATCCTGACTTTAGGGTTTTCAGTGAGAGTGGGGGAGTGTAGCAAATGAGAGAGTGTTGGTTTAAGTAAATGAACAGTCTCACTAATAGGACTTTTATAAAGCAATACAGTTCTTTTTCTTTTCTTTGTTCCACATTGCTACAAGTGGAACGAGCCCAGAACTTGAAGCCATCTAAGAGCTTTGTAAATTCCTTAAATACTACACGGGACTCATTTATAATTAGCAACTTCATTGTGCAAATAGAGGCCTGCTGCTAAATGCCTCTGCTTTTAAATAAAAGAGCACTTTGTTTGCCTGCTTACTTATTAATTGCTTAGTAATCTCTTTTTTGTGGGTAGAAAAAAACAGGAAAACAGGAAAGAGAAAAACCCAATATCCTGACTTTGCTTGAAGCTTTCACGTTATTTCATTTAGTCATCATACAAGCTGGTTATAACCAAGTCTCTGAAACAATCATTCCCAACAGCAAACACTTTCTTTAGCTCCCTAAGGACTTTGTGTTCTATAGGTGAGGAGAAGCAGCAGTTGATTTAATCTCGGATTTTTAAAGGAATAAAGGAAAATTACCTTCTAATTTCCTTTGCCCTTTCCAACATGGCACATTTTAATCAGCCATTCTGATTTTTACCTAAATTGTCAAAGAAGGAAATCAAAGCAAAAGTTGTAGTGTCCAGAAGACAGAGTAATGGTTACTATTTTTCCATTTCTGTATCTAGTTTTTAATACTTCCCTATGCTCTGGAATTTGATAGATACAAACTAGACTGACTTAATTTTAACCAAGTTGTGATTTTATTCCTTCCTTCCTAGCACAGTGCCTGGCTTA
>NW_027527958.1:32798-34255 GCF_008692635.1 Crocuta crocuta
CCTTACCTCTCCTGTACAGAGAACATATCTCTATAGTTCAGCTGGTAGTAATTCCCACACCACCAAACTGAAATTGATTCCTCCAAATTCCCCCAAGCAGTGTTACTCCCAGGATTCCTTTTCTTTTAGAAAGCTACCTCATGTGAGTTTGACGATGAGGCAATGAAAACTTTTCTGACCAATGCATGTTCAACTGAAGAGTTTTCCTCAGATGGCACTCCTGTCTATCGTTATAGAAATGCTAACTATAGGATTGGAGCGCTGAATGTATTTGATACCCAGCCAGGATCTCAGAGTATATAAAGATATAGTCCAGTGCCTCTGTATCCACCCCCTAACAGATATCCAACTTTCCTGAACCCTGGTTTTCATAAGTGGGGAAAAGTAATACCGTATATGCTATGAGGGATGCAAAGACAGATCAGAAAAGTAACAAAAAGAGTTCAAGACCAGATGGCTTCATGAGTGAATTCTACCAAACATTTATTTTTAAAAATTTTTAGTGTTTTATTTATTTCTGAGAGAGAGAGAGAGAGAGAGAGAGAGAGAGAGAGAGAGAGAGAGAGAGAGAGTGAGCAGGGGAGGGTCAGAGAGAGAGGGAGACACAGAGTCAGAAATAGGCTCCAGGCTCTGAGCTGGAAGTCAGCACACAGCCCGATGCAGGGCTTGGACCCACGAACCATGAGATCACGACTTGAGCTGAAATCAGATGCTTAACCAACTGAGCCACCTAGGCGTCCCTCTATCAAACATTTAAAGAAGGGTTAGGACTCATCTTTTTCAAATTATTTTTAAAAATTGAAGAGGGAACAGTTCTAAACTCATATTATGAGGACAGCATCACCCTGCTACCACAACCAAAGACCACACACACACACGCACATTACAGCCCAAGATCCCTGATGAATGTACATGCCAAAATCCTCAACAAAATATTAGCAGACCACATTCAACAATATGTTAATTAAAAGGATTATATACCATAATCAAGTAGGATTTATTCCAGTGATGCAAAGATGGTTTAAAATCCACAAATAGTATCCAAAATCTATAAGGAACTCACCAAACTCCACACCCAGAAAACAAATAATCCAGTGAAGAAATGGGCAGAAGACATGGACAGGACATCCAGATGGCCAACAGACACATAATGGTGCTGAGCATCCCTCATCATCAGGAAAATGCAGATCAAAACCACGCTGAGATACCACCTAACGCAGGTCAGAGTGGCTAAAGTGAACAAATCAAGAGACTATAGATGCTGGCGAGGATGTGGAGAAATGGGCATCCTCCTACACTGTTGTTGGGAATGTAAACTGGTGCAGCCCCTCTGGAAAACAGTGTGGAGGTTCCTCAAAATATTAAAAATAGAACTCCTCTATGACCCAGCAATAGCGCTGCTAGGATACAGTAGTGCTGATGCATAGGGGGCACATGTACCCCAATGTTCATAGCAG
>NW_027527958.1:34268-40305 GCF_008692635.1 Crocuta crocuta
GGGGAAGAGGGATGATGGGCATGGAGGAGGGCACTTGTTGGGATGAGCACTGGGTGTTATATGTAAACCAACTTGACAATAAACTATTTAAGAAAAAAAACTATAAAAATAAAATCGACAAATCAGTGAACATGATACACTACAAAAACAAAACAAAGGATAAAAATCATATCATCTCAATAGGTGCAGAAAAATCATTTGACAACATTCAACATCCATTTATGATAAAAACTCAACAACATGAGTATAGAAGTGTACCTCAATATAATAAAGAATATATATGACAAGCCCACAGCCAACATACTCAAAGGTGAAAATCTGAAATCTTTGTCTCTAAGATCAGGGAGAAGACAAGGATGTCCACTCTCATCATTTTTATTCAACATAGTATTACAGGTCCTAGGCACAACATAAAAGAAATAAAATGCATCCAATTATAAAAGAAGTAAAACTGTCATAATTTGCAGATGACAAACCATATATAAAAAACTCTAAATACTCCACTAAAAAAACACTATAACTAATAAATTTTGTAAAGTTGCAGGATACAAAATTAACATACAGAAATCAGTTGCATTTCTATCCTGGGATAATGAACTAACAGAAAGAGAAATTAAGAAAACAATTTCATTCACAGTTGCATAAAAACAATGAAATAACTAGGAGTAAATTTAACCAAGCAAGGGAGGTCTATGACATTTATTAAAGAAATTGAAGACAACACAAACAAATGGAAAAACATACTGTGCCCATGGATTGGGAGAATTAACATTTTTTAAAATGTCCATACTACCCCAAAACAATCTACAGGTTCAATGCAATCTCCATCAAAATATCAATGGCATTTTTCACAGAACTATAACAACATAAAATTTGTATGGAACCACCAAAAGACCCTGAATAGGTAAGCAATGTTGAGAAGGTGGAACAGGGCTGGAGGTATCATGCTCCCTGATTTCAAACTATGCTACAAAGCTATAGTAATCAAAATGGTATGGTACTGGCATGAAAAGAGACACATAGGTTAATAGAATAGAATATGGGGTTCAGAAATAGACCTATGAATATATAGTCAGTCAATGACCAAAGGTTGTAAGAATATATAATGGGGGAAAGGCACTCTATTCAATAAATGGTGATGGGAAAACCAGACTGCTACATGCAAAAGAACAAACTGGACCACTATCTCATACAATACACAAAAATAAACTAAAAATGCATTAAAGAACTGAGTGGAAGACCTGAAGACATAAAACTTCTAGAAGAAAACATAGGCATAAAGCTGTTTGTCATTAGGCTTAGCAATATTTTTTTGGACAAATCTCTTCAGGGAAGGGCAACAAAAGCTAAAATAAACAAATGAGATTATATCAAACTAAAAAGCTTCTGCACAGCAAAGAAGACCATCGAAAAAATGAAAAGACTACATATTAAATGGGAGAAGATATTTGCAAATCATACATCCACTAAGGGGTTATTATCCAAAATATATAAAGAAGTTATACAACTTAATATTAAAACTCAACCTGATTAAAAATTGGCAGAAGAGGGGTGCCTGGGTGGCTCAGTCGGTTAAGTGTCCGACTTTGGCTCAGGTCATGATCTCACGGTTCGTGGGTTCGAGCCCCGCATCGGGCTCTGTGCTGACAGCTAGCTCACAGCCTGGAGCCTGCTTCAGATTCTGTGTCTCCCTCTCTCTCTGACCCTCCCCTGCTCACGCTGTCTCTCTCTCTCAGAAATAAACATTAAAAAAAATTTAAAAAAAATTGGCAGAAGACTTGAAAACATACAGATGGTCAATAGACATATGAGAAGACGTTCACCATCACCAATCATCAGGGAAATGAAAACCAAAACTACAATGAGAGATCACCTTATATTACTCAGATTGGTTATTATAAAAAATACAAAAAAGTAATGTGTTGGTGAGAATATGGTGAGAAGGGAAGCTGCATACAGTATTGGTAGGAATGTAAATGGATGCAAAACTATGGAAAACAGTATGGAGGTTGCTCAAAAAATTAGAAATGCCATATAATCCAGTAATCCCACTATTGGGTATTTACCTAAAGAAAATGAAAACACTAATTTGATGGGATAGATAGAACCCCTATGTTTATTACAGCGTTATTTACAACAGGTAAGATATGGAAGAAGCCTAAGTTTCCATCAATAGATGGATAAAGAAAAAATGACATACATATTCAATGGAACATTACTCACCCATAATAATTAAATCTTGTCATGTGCCACAACATGGATGGACCTAGAGGGTATTATGTTTAGTGAAATAACTCAGAAAAACAACTCAGAGAAAAACACCATATGATTTCACTTATATGTGGAATCTGAGAAAACAAAACAGAAACAGATTCATAGATACAGGAAACTGTTGGTTACCAGAGAGGAGGGTAGAGTTGGGGAGAGGAAGTAAAATAGGTGAAAATGATTAAGAGGTACCAACTTCCAGTTATGAAATAAATAAATCATGGTTATGTAATGTATAGCATAGGGAATACAATCAATAATATCATAATAACTTTTTATGGTGACCGTAACTACACTTATGAAGATCATTTTGTAATATATAAAATATATTAAGTCTGCTATGGTATACACTTGAAGCTAATATGATATTGTATTAAGATAATATGTAAGATATTGAAACTAATAAGATATTATCAGTTATACTTCAATAAAAAAAAGGCAAAAAAATCCTAAACAAAACAAAAAATCCCCATCAACCCAATTTTTAAAATGGCAAAAGAGTTGAATAGACATTTCTCTAAAGATATATAAATGGCCAACAAGGACATGAAAGGATGTTTAACAGCACTACTCATTAGGGAAATCCAATTGAAAACCACAATGAGATACCACCTCACAGCCATTAGAGGTCTACTATCAACAACAACCACAATAAAACAGAAAATACCAAGTGTTGAGAATGATGTGGAAAAAATGGAGTCCTTGTACACTGTAGGAAATATAAAATGGTGCAGCCACGATGGAAAATGGTATGTTGATTCCTCAAAAGGTGAAAAATAGAATTAAAGTATGACCCAGCAATTCCACTTATGGAAAGCAAGGTTTCAAAGAGATATTTGTACACCAATGTTCATAGCAGCATAATTCCCAATAGCTAAAAGGTGGAAGTAACTGAAGCATCTATAGAGAAAAGAATGGATAAACATAATGTGATCTAGCCACACAATGGAATATTATTCAGCCTTAAAAGGAAGGATATTCTGACACATGCTATGACATGAATGAATGTTAAGGACATTATGCTAAGTGAAATAAGCCAGTCATAAATGACAAATATTATATGATTCCACTTAAATAAGGTACTTAGTCATGTTTATGGAGGCGGAAAGTAGAATTATGGTTGCTAGAGAAAGGGTGGAGGTGAGAATGGAGATACATTGTTTAATGGGTAGAGTTTCAATTTTTCAAGATGAAAAAAGTTATGGGGTATAAGCTCCTTGAGGAAAGTGGCCATGTTTTGCTATTCACTGCTGTGCCCTCAACACCTAGCACAGAACCTATCATGCAGTAGATAATCAATAAATACTTAACAAGTAGAATAAATAACTTCTGTAATTTCTCAAAACCCATTACTCTGCTTTCATTGCTTTCTTATCCAGACTTGGCCAGATGGTGTATTACTGCACTTACTCCCCAGAACCATCAACCTCCTTAGTCACTTCAATCCAACTCTTCTACTTCTTTCTGAAAAAACAGTTCAATAGTCAATAATGGATTGATGGCATTTGTGAGCTAATATTCTTGATTTCTTCTAGTCCTTCAATCTGTGCTTACAATAGTCCTCTGTGTCCATAATCAATTCTGTTTTATATTTCCTATAAAATGTATTTTAAATCTTGACAACTCTTATACCTTCTCCACGAAGGATGTAAAAACCATTATATGAAATTTCCCTTAACTCACCATGTACCTTTCTCCCCACCAAAACAGTATTAGGTAGTAGGGCAGGGGTAGATAAGTATGATAAATGCTAGTCAGAGAAAATCTAAGAAGGTGAGCAGAGAGCTGAATAAAATGAGAAAGCTAGCCATGAAAAGATATGAACAACAAAACTTTCAAAGAGAGAGGATAGTAGTGACAAAGCACTTGGCACTGGAAGGAGCGTGACTTTTAGAAATATCATAAAGGAGATCACTTTGACCTAAATGGAGTAAATATTTTTTTATAAATTTAGGGGCACCTGGGTGGCTCAATCAGTTAAGTGTCCAACTTTGGCTCAAGTCATGATCTCACAGTTTGTGGGTTCAAGCCCTGCATCGGGCTCTGTGCTGACAGCTCAGAGCCTGGAGTCTGCTCTGGATTCTGTGTCTCCCTCTCTCTATGCCCCTCCCCCACTTGTACTCTGTCTCTCAAACATAAGTAAAGATTTTAAAAAATTAAAATTAAAATAATGGTAAGATCTGGGGACCAGATCCTATAAAGCTTTGAAAATCATAGTAAGGATTATGGATTTTGATCTAAGTGTAATGGGAAGCCATTAAAATATTTTGAGCAAAATTTTTTCTAATTTACAATTTTAAATGGTCATTCTGACTGTTGGGTAGAGAGTAGATGGTTAACAGAGGAATAAAATTAAAAGACCAATCCAGTGAGGCTAGTGACAGATAAGGAGACTTGCATGCAAAAGAAAATATTAAGGAAAAAAGTGAAAAATAGGAAATCCTGCTATATGAGAATCTAAGTGAACATCTAGAGCTTCAGATGAGACATCTTTAGTATAAAAGAGTGGAAGATTAGTGGTATGAAAGCAATATCAGAGTTGGGGTGATGTGAACTATACTTCTAGAAAATAGGATGGGATTAACAGCTTCTGCCAAGCAAAAAAGACAATAGAAGGGAAGTCTGAGTTGAGAAATGTGTGTCAGTTAAGACAGGAGTTAGATGGAGAGGTCATTCAGTAAAAGATCTGGTAATACAAGACTAGTTTATATTCCAGTGAAAAGGAATTCCTGAGAGGTGAGGGAAAGCTTTTGAGGGGTGGGAGGATAAGTCTAGAAAAAAAGCACATACAGTACAAAGATAAGAAGTGAGGAGATGATAAATAAACACACAAGAAACCACAATTAGGGCACTGACCAGGGGTGACATGTAGGCAAGCCCTGTAGAACATATGATCTCACATGTTTATAAGGTTTATCATGAGGCTTTGATATCTGGTGACCATTCCAAACATACTAATACTGTTGGGTGACTTAATTAACTCTTATGGTCTTCCTGGAAAAACAAAACACTTCAATAAGTATACAGGCAATCAGAATGATTCATTTCCAAAGCCCTCATCTAGTAATGGAAGAAACAGTAACGGTGCTTTGCAGGTGGGACAATGCAGAGCTCATTTGATAGAACTGGCCACAGGTTCAATTCTAGTTTATGATGTCAGATGTGTCATCCAAGTGAAAAACAAAGACTGAACTTGGAATGGTTGCAAATAATGTAAATTAGTTGTAAGAATCCTATATACAAAATGAGCATGGAGGAGACAATAATGTTGGAAAGATGATGATGAATAAAAATGGAGATAGCCACATGTAGTGAGCATTGAAGCACAAAGCAGTTTGCATAAAAAGGAATAGGTATAGGTATTGATCTGGAAGCAGCAAGGAAGGAATTCCATTTGAAATGGCAGCTGAGGAAGCAGTTTCCTCAAGAAACAGCCAGTTAAAGTAAAAAGAAAAAATGGAGAGAGTATTTTGGTTTCCTCTCTTCTATGACAGTAAGCACTTGGTCCTGTATCAGGGCCCTGTATGTATGTATGTATGTATGTATGTGTGTGTGTGTGTATATATATATACTTTACTTTCCTCTTTAGACCATCAGCTTCTGAATACTGGTGCTATGCTATCCCACATATATTCCAGAAATGATTGCTGTTTGTTTTTCTTTCAATTGACTCACCAGTAAGAGAATACTATTGTTGTCAGAAAATTTATGCCCTACCACAGAAAAGAGTGAGAGAATTTACCAGTTTATGAGTACAACTTAACCCGTG
>NW_027527958.1:40326-43109 GCF_008692635.1 Crocuta crocuta
CTCTGTGGCTGTATTTACAGGAATGCCCCATGGATTTAAAAGCCATTAATAAGGGGCACCTAGGTGGCTCAGTCAATTAAGTGTCCAGCTTCAGCGCAGGTCATGATCTCATGGTTTGTGGGTTTAAGCCCCACGTTAGGCTCTGTGCTGACAGTTCGGCACCTGGAGTCTGCTTCAGATTCTGTGTCTGTCTCTCCACCCCTCCCCAGTTCTCTCTCTCTCTCTCTGTCTCTATCTCTCTCCCTCTCAAAAGGAAATAAAACATTACAAAAAATTTTTTAAGCCATTAATAATAATAAACTAAACTTTTCCAAGATGTGAATGGAAGTTGAGTAATATTTCTAATGTAAAATATTATTCTAGAGCATTAAATATTCTTATTTAAAAATAATAAGATAAGAATTACTGTATTTCCAAAATGTAGATAAGAATTTATGAATATTTTAAAACCAGTTCTAAGAATAATAATCTTTTTAAAGGTATAAGCTTATTTCTTCACTTTATTTGCTTTTATTTTTAATTTCCAAGAGTTTGATCAAAGTAATACGCATAGTTTTTTTTTTTTTAAAAGAACTTAAAGGCTTATCATGAAAACCAGAAAACCCTTACCTCAAGCAAGTCTTTATTATTTTTAATTCTCTTAACTGATATTTCTAAATTTCTAAATAATATGCTTATACTGCTATTAGTTTCATACATAACCAATCTTTTCATGATAGCGGTTTACTTCATGCAATACTTCCTCCATCCTCTCATACAAATAAAACAATATTTTTAGTTCAATTAATAATCAATGGTAACATCATTATAAATTACTATGTAAATGCATCTAGCATCCTTCCCAAAACTGGACTAATTCCTCTCCAGGTTTGCTTCTTGCTGCCTCATAGCTTTCATTTTAGGACTTCTGTTCACTTACCTCCTTGGTTGGATTCTCTTTTTCCTGGATCCAGAAAAGTATTCTGTTGGATACTTTCTTTTATGTTCTACTGTTTTATTTTGTTTTGCTTTGGTTTTGTTTTTGTTTTTGGTTTGAGAGAGGGAAAGAAAGAGATGGCATGCAAGAGCAGGGGAGGGGCAGACAGAGAGGGTGGCAGGTGGGGGGAGAGGAAGAGAGAGAAAGGGAGAATTTCAAGTAGGCTCCATGTCCAGCATGGAGTGAAACAAACACAGGGCTAAATCTCACAACTGTGAGGTCATGACCTGAGCCAAAATCAAGAGTTGGATGCTTAACCAACTGAGCCAACCAGGCACCCCTCTTTTGTTTTAATAGAAATATCCTCCTGTATCTTCCTAAGATGGAGTGTATGGGAAGTGACATTTGTGAGATCTCAGAGGTCTGAAAATGGCTACTGTACCTCTCCATTTAACTGATACTTTGGCTAGGCATAGGATTCTAGGCTGAAAGTCACTTGTCAGATTAATGAAATTCACTACTCTCTGCCTTCCACCAGTATACTTGAGAATTCTGCTGACATTCTGTTAACCATTTCTTTGCAAAAAACATTCTTCCTAGAATCTTTTTAGACTATCACTTTATCTCTGGTTTTCTGAAATTTCATGATGATGTGTCTCTATGTGGGCCTATGAAGTTACTTTTAATCTGGAGGCTTATGTATTTCCATTTGTAAAAATATCTTGGATTAGTTCTTTGTTAGTTTCCTTTATTCCCTTTTCTTTGTTCACTCACACTGCAGCTTCTGAGTTGGAATGGACTTCCTGGATATGTCCTTAGGTCTCTTACGTTTTCTTTTATATTCTCATATTTTTTTTCCATTTTACCCTACTTGTAGGGAGATTTTCCTCAGTTTATTTTCCCATCTCTCTATTGAAATTTTTATTTTGGTACTTAGTTTTAATTTTAAGAGCTCTTCCTTATTCTCTATGTCCTTTAATATTAACATTCCATTGTTTTATGTATATGTTTACAAGTATAAAAGTTGGAATTTTTAAAAATTATCCCTTTTCCCTCCAATGTGAGTTTTNACTTCTCTTTCACATTTCAAATATCACTTAGCTTTTTCTTTTTTTTGAGAGAAAGGGAGAATGAGTGAGAGGGGCAGAGAGGGAGGGAGATAGAGAATCCCAAGAAGGCTCCACATTGTCAGCACAGAGCCTGACACAAGGCCTGAACTCACAAACTGTGAGATCATAACCTGTGCTGAAATCAAGAGTCAGGCACTTAACCAACTGAGCCCCTCCCCTCCCGTTTTTTTTTTTTTTTATTTTAAATGTTTATTTTTGAGAGAGAGAGAAAGAAAGAGTATTAACGGGGGAAGGGCAGGAAAAGGAGGGGTCACAGAGGATCCAAAGTGGGCTCTGTGCTGACAGCAGACAGCCTGATGTAGGGCTCAAACTCACAAACTCCAAGGTCATGACCTGAGCCAAAGGTGGGTGCTTAACCAACTGAGTCACCTTGGTGCCTCAGCAAACATCACTTTGGTAATCCTTGGTATGCCAATATTATTTGACAACATAAAAGATGCCTGTATCCTCAGTGTATCTGAGCTGAACTTGTTGACTGGTTGATGACTTAAGGAGATCAGTAGGAAGCAAGTAATTTTTTATGGAGTACTTCAAAATGTCAGTATGTAAAGGTGTTTATTCTGGACACATTTTACTTCTTTAGAAACTTCTGCGGTTTTTTTCTGGAAAGTATACATTTGGTTGCAAACATTTCACATCTTGGGCAGGCTCTTAGGTCTTGGCTACTCTGTACACAGACTTATAACAAACCTCCATGTTTTCTTTATTCTCTGCTATAACAAGCACCTCAAACACTG
>NW_027527958.1:43137-44700 GCF_008692635.1 Crocuta crocuta
TCTGACTAACGTCCCTTCTCCAGTTCTCTTGGAAAGTATTTATAAATATTTTATTTCTTTAATTTCATTTTAGTGGGATTGTAAAAGGAAGCAGTGATAAACACATGCAGTTGATCCTTAGAAATCCAGAGTTCATCTGTTTTTCAGAAGGTAATTATAAAGTAGTCATTTGTCTTCATTTGTAAGTGAAGTTTTGTTTCCACCTATTCCTTCTTTTCCTTTCCTTTATAATCTTTCCCCTCCCATTTTATATTATCCCTGATCATTGTACAAATCAGAAATAAAATTTTAAATCATGTATATTATTTTTAAACCCATTCTAGCTTTATGAAGCAAATAAAGTTTAATATGTCTCTCTAAAGGAGGAAAAAACTAAACAGATATAATTAGATTCCAGTATTTTTATTTTCAATGCACTTCGTTTTTCCTGTGGGTCAGTGGTTCTCACTGTTAGTTCCCTCACAATTGTAGCAATGTAGACAAAGTATAGCACCCCACATTAGAGATCCATTTTGATGTGTTCCATAGGATTTTTCCCCCAAATCTCATAATCACTTTCTTTTAGTTAACTTAAATAGATTGACCACGGAGAGGGACTAAGGAAAGACTTCATCACCATATTTGCAGAAGAGTTTTAGAAGATTCTCTTTGTTCTTTTTTCATTTTCAGCACTCCTTGGAATTGGAGAAATGGCCATCATTTTTGACATCAACAGTCTCTTACTAATCTATTCTAGTTCTCTCTCTGCCTTCAAAACAACCCTGCACCTCTTCCTGGCCATTAAAAAAAAAGTCTACCACATTTTTTCACAAGACATATATGACAGTCTTTCAGATATCTGAAATTAGCAATCATCATCCCCTTGAGCTATATACCACGTTTTCATTATAGAAACCAAACTGGAAGAGTAACTTTAAACATGGCCCAACCAGTATAGAAGAAAAAGGGCTTATTATCTCATTTGTTCTGGGTAATTCTTAACTCTGACTCAAATCAAATTTGGCTCTTTGATAGTTACACCACATAGAAGATTTACATTAAATTCGCTTTTTCCCTATATCCCCATCATCCTATTTATAATGTCCTACTCACTCTTTCAGTCTCTTCCCAAAATGATACTTTCACACATAGCAGGGCTAGTAAAGAATACCCCTAAGGCAACTTCAAGTAATAATTGAAAACTAACTAATATGGAACTAATGCAAAATATGCTGTGAAAAGGGGGGAGGGGAAATGACCAATAAAGGATTGTGGAACAACATACAAAGCAAACATAAAACACATAAAAATAAGTCTACAAAGATGAAAATATTAATGTAAGGAAAAGCAATACTATCACAAAAATCAAGGTGAGTAGACACTGGTAAAAATGGTCAGAGACATGGAAAACAGGAAAATGAGCAAAGTGAAATGGAAAATAAGCTAGATGTTATTAGAGAAAAATAATAGATAAGGACGACAAAGAGAGCTCTATGATACATATATATAATTTGTGCTTCTAGGAAGAGAACAGAACAAAGATATGTTTTAGGAAAACAAGGAGAGTTTCATAAAGACTATGAA
>NW_027527958.1:44770-47971 GCF_008692635.1 Crocuta crocuta
AAAAAAAAAAAAAAAGAAATGGAAAGAATTCATTCTATGAGGGCAACATTACCCTGATTCCAAAACCAGACTCCACTAAAAAAGAGAACTACAGGCCAATATCCCAGATGAATGCAGATGCAAAAGTCCTCAACAAAATACTAGCAAATCTAGTACATTAAAAGAATCATTCACCACAATCAAGTGGGATTTATTCCTGGCCTGCAAATGTTGTTCAATATTTGCAAATCAATCAGTGTGATACACCACATTAATAAAAGAAAGGATAAGAAACACATGATCCTTTCAATAGATGCAGAAAAAGCATTTGACAAAGTACAACACCCATTCATGATAGAAACCCTCAACAAAGTAGGGATAGAGGGAACATACCTGGACATAGCAAAAGACATATATGAAAAACCCACAGCTAATTTCATCCTCAGTGGGGAAAAACTGAGAGCTTTTCCTGTATCTTCAGGAACAAGATAGGGATGTTCACTCTCACCACTGTTATTCAATATAGTACTGGAAGTACTAGCCTCAGCAATCAGAAAAATATAATAAATAAAAGGCATACAAATCAGCAAGGAAGAAGTGAAACTTTAACTACTTGCAGATAGCATAGAATATCTATATAGATATCTATATCTATATAGAATATCCAAACGATTCCACCAAAAAATTGCTAGAACTGATACACAAATTCAGTAAAGTCATAGGATACAAAATCAACATACAGAAATCTGTTGCATTTGCATATACCATTAATGAAGCAGCAGAAAAAAAATTGAGGAATCAATCTCATTTAAAATTGCATCAAACACCACAAGATACCTAGGAATAAACCTAACCAAAGAGGTAAAAGATCTATACTCTGAGAAGTGTAAAACACTGATGAAAGAAATTGAAGATGACACAAAGAAAGGGAAAAACATTCCATGCTCATGGATTGGTCAAAATATCCATACTACCCAAAGCAATCTACACATTCCATGCCATTCCTATGAAAATATCACCAGCATTTTTCACAGAGCTTGAACAAACAATCCTAAAATCTGTATGGAACCACAAAAGACCATGAATAACCAAAGAAATCTTGAAGAAGAAAAGCAAAGCTGGAAGCATCACAATTCTGGATTTCAAGTTATATTACAAAGCTATAGGGATCAAGACAGTATGGTACTGGCACAAAAACAGACACATAGGTCACTGGAATGGAATAGAAAACCCAGACATGAACCCGGAACTATATGGTTAGCTAATCTTTGACAAAACAGGAAATAATATCCAATAGAAAAAAGTCTCTCCAACAAATGATGTTGGGAAAACTGGACAGTGACATGCAGAAAAATAAACCTGGACCACTTTCTTACACCATCCACAAAAATAAACTCAAAATGAATGAAAGACTTAAGTGTGAGACAGGAAACTATCAAAATCCTAGAGGAGAGCACAGGTAGTAACCTCTTTGACATCAGCTGTAGCAATTCTTACTAAATATGTCTCCTGAGGCAATGGAGACAAAAGCAAAAATAAACTATTGAGACTTCATCAAAATAAACAGCTTCTGCACAGCGAAGGAAATAACAAAACTAAAAGGCAACCTATGGAATGGAAGAAGATATTTTCAAATGACATATCTTATAGTGGGTTGGTATACAAAATCTATAAGGAACTTATCAAACTTAACTTCCCCAAAGCAAATAATCTAGTTAAAAATTGAGAGAAAACATGAATAGACATTTTTCCAAAGAAGACGAATAGATGGTCAACAGACACATGAAAAGATGCTCAACATCACTCATCATCAGGGAAATACAAATCAAAACTACAATGAGATATCACCTCAAAGCAGTCAGAATGGCTAAAATTAACATCACAGGAAACAACAGATATTGGTAAGGATGCAGTGGAGACAAAGGAACCCTCTTACACTGTTGGTGGGAATGCGAACTGGTGCAGCTGCTCTAGAAAACAGTATGGAGGTTCCTCAAAAAATTAAAAGTAAAACTACCCTATGATCCAGCAACTGCACTACTGGGTATTTATGCAAAGGCTATAAAAATATTGATTTGAAGGGATACATGCATTCTGATGTTTATAGCAGCATTATCAACAATAGCAAAATTATGGAAAAAAATGTCCATCAACTGATGAATGGATAAAGATGTGGTGTATGTATATTACACACACACACACACACACACACACACACACAGAAATATTAGCCATAAAAAAGAACAAAGTCTTGCCATTTGCAGTGACATAGATGGAGCTAGAGAGTATTATGCTAAGTGAACTAAGTCAGAGAAAGACAAATATGATTTAAATCATGTGGAAATTAAGAAACAAATATGATGAACATGGTGGAGAGAAAGGGATGAAAACCAAGAAACAGACTCTTAACTGTAGAGAACAAACTGATCATTACTAGAGGGGAAGTGGGCAGGGTGTGAGTTAAATGGTTGATGGGTATTAAGGAGGGCACTTGTGACGAGCACTGGGTGTTGTATGTAAGTGATGAATCACTAAATTCTATACCTGAAACTTATATTATACTGTATGTTAACTAACTGGAATTTAAATAAAACCTTCGGAAAAGAAACCACAGTGCTGTCCTAGGAAAACATCATACAGATACATCAAGATATATCTTCATAAAGTAATTGGAATTTTTAAATAAAAGATACATTTGTACATACTTCTAGGCCATAAGATTAAGTCCTCTATTATGTAGGAGATTCTCAGGCTGGTTTTAAATTTCTTCCTAACAACATGCAGTTCTATAATTGAGCATAGCAATCAATGTCTATATGGACATCAAAGAGAGAATGTGACCCATGAATTGTACAATATCCCAATTACAATTCAAGTATAAACACATTTAACAGATAATTTTAAACATGCAAGATAGTAGGAAATATGGTTCCCATGGGCCCTTCTTAAAAAAAAAACTTCTAGAAGATAGCTTTGAGGTAAGTAAGCAATGAATGGAAAAATGGATAAAAGGACTATTTTGAGAAGATGGCCCATTTAAATGTGGAACTATGACTAATTGACTATAGGAATTACGACTTCATAAAAAAAGCAGGTAAATGCTATAAACCTTGACAATGAAGAAATAGCATTGTAACAAACAATAGTTGAGAAATAACAGAGACTGACAGAGAAGGTCAGAGGTAAAATAAGTATACTAATTTCCTTATGGCTTGAATTTTG
>NW_027527958.1:48192-54294 GCF_008692635.1 Crocuta crocuta
AGACCCTGTTCATAGATGAGAAACAAAGTATTAGATGGATAAATATATTTCAAGGATACAAAGGCAACAACTAGACTAAGTATAATAATAAAACCAGCCAAAACTTCCTATGATAGAGTTGATATAGTTATTAGAAATATGCTTATTTCTTCATAATTTATAGCAAGGAGTTAATAAATTTTATCTAAATAGTGAAAACCTATTCTAAAATTTTGCCAACTCACCAGTCTGTATTCTATGAAATATATCTTTTCCTCCAGTTTGAAAAATCTTCATTATCTTTTCTCTTCTCCATGATTCTTCATATTACTGGAATGGTTCTGGGACCACATCTGCCAGTTCTTTTTAGCATCTTTGGATAGTCTTCATCTAGATCTAGAGATCTGAACTCTTTTAAAGCAGCCAAGGACAATATCTTGATTTCACGGTATTTGTGTTTTATTCATACCAACCCTAGTTGGTTTATTGTTTTTTTTTCTTTTTACCTCTTTCCCATTGCTCCACCAATCCAACTAACATTTATTCAGCTTTTGTTATGAATCAGGTGCTATGCAAGAATGTTGGCTAGTTAGAAAGATGATGCAGACAAGACCCTGCCCTCAAGATATTCAGTCTAGTGAGGAGGCAGATAAACAACTCTAATATAAATACAGGATTTTAATGGTAGAAACACCCTTCCCCTACCACAAGAAAAGCTAAAACTATCTGGATGATTCTTGAAAGATTCTATGGAGAAAATAGCATTTCATCTGGGTCTTGAAGAATGAGTAGATCTTCATAGGAAAAGAACATGCTAGGTAGAATGTAAAAAAAAAAAAAGAAAGCAAAGACACAGAAGGAATAATGATCATTTCAGTTTGACTGTAATGGGAATATACTGAAAAGTGAGGAGCATAGTTGGCCCCGGAGATTGTGCCCTTTTTTGGGTGGCTTTATAAATACAGTGTATTCCCCTTGAGTCTAGTAGTAGTATCATACTTATGGTTAGTCCCTTGTCACAAGACATCAACACTCCATGACCTACTCTCTTTCCTTTGTCCCCAGCAAACACTCCTCATTGCCAAGAAACACTCCAGTTGAGAATTGGATTGATGACCCCAGTGAATAGCACACAGCCTTGGCCAGTTCCCACAGGCTGCAGGCTGCCCACTCCTGGTTCCAATACAGTTCTCTCAGGGAGTGCTTCCCAGCTCCCACCTCTGCTGTATCTCACCTTCATCTCCAGTGCCTCTGGCACCTTCTTGCCTTCCCAAGCCCAGCTCCGCTTGGTGAAGTAGTTAACAGTGGCAAATTCAATCAGTGCAGAAAATACAAAGGCATAACAGACGGCTATGAACCAATCCATGGCCGTCGCATATGCCACTTTAGGTAAGGAGTTTCTGGCACTGATACTCAAGGTGGTCATGGTGAGAACAGTGGTGACACCTGCGGAGAGAGAAAATGAGAAGCAGTTGCCACTGGAAGACATTTAGAGCATATGTGATGAGGTTACCAACTTCCTACTTACAAGGAGGAGCTATAACCCACTCAAAACGGCCCTCTTAAAGTAAAATACAGAGAACGTCAATGTGGGATGGTTCTATCTATTAACTACCACATCCTAGTTATCACAGGAATAGGAAGCTCCAGTAAAGCACCTTTCAAAGTTGTCCTGTAGTGGCACCTGGGTGGCTCAGTCGGTTAAGTATCTGACTTCAGCTCACGTCATGATCTCATGGATCATGAGTTCGAGCCCTGCATTGGGCTCTGTACTGACAGCTCAGAGCCTGGAGCATGCTTCAGATTCTGTGTCTCCCTCTCTTTCTCTGCCCCTTCCCTACTCATAGTCTGTCTCTACTTCAAAAATAAACAAACTTTAAAAAAATAAATAAAAGTTGTCCAGTAGCCTCTGCTTAAACATTTCTATTGAAAAACAGGTAACCTATTTCATTGTAACAGCACTTTTTAATTAGGAAACCCTAACTTCATAAGAAAATCTTCTTTAATTAGAAAACCTTCAGTGTGAGCTGAAACCTGCCTTCCTCTAACTCCTAGCCCACTGATCTTAGAGTTCTTTCTCTGGCAACACAGGAAAGAAAAGCCTGCTTCCTCCTCTCTAGGACAGGCCTTTAGGGAGTTGGAGATGGTGGCCATGATTCATCATGAATCTATTACTCTCCAGAATGAACACAGCCTCTTTCTTCTCTTGTTTCTCCTCCTTCCCCATTCTGGTAGTTTTCTTTTGAACACCCCAGAGCTAAGCTCAACACTCAGAATTTTCACTTCCCTTACTGTGGACACTATTCTCCTAATACTGTAACAAACCACTGTAGAAAATGGTTCTTTAACTGAATCAAAGTCTTTGTCCTATTGAACTTTGTGGACAACCAAGGTTATTCCAATATCTCTATACCCTAGAATTTTGACAAGACAGTTGTTATACCCAAAATTATCCAGGCTTGAGGACAGGGGAGTAGTCAGACCCTCTTTCTGAGTATTGACATGCTCAGCAGGATAGGAAATGTAAGTCTGAGTCAAGTAGGGCATAGAAAGAAGTCCTACTCTCGTGAGAGATACTATATAGAAAAGCAAGCAGATAAGGCCTATTAACTCTACCCAGAGAGTCAGCCAGGTGTGCTGCAGCCTCTTTGGCCTTCTTTCACATCTTGCTCTCTCAAATATCTTACTTATGCATTTGCTATACAAACGAAAATCCAGACTGGAAAAGACTTAGTACAGTTTCAACAGAGAGATCCTAAAGAAGCACCTTTCTACAAACCAGGTAGAAAGCAAGGCTGATTGGCAAAACCAAATTTTAAGCCCTATCAGGAATCAGCCACATAGCCAGTATCTGTTAACAAACTATCTGAATATGTTGCCGGTAAGTTCTGGGACTGAAACTAAGGCTTAGTAATCCTCTGACTATACTGGGCAAAAAGTGATTCATGGGAGAAGCAAGCTACCTTACTTATGGTTATTAGTAAATGCAGTTGTCTACCCTGGCACAGGCATAGCAGTGTGCCTATGCACGGATTGAGAGAAATATACTGCAACATAAGTGTTTCTGTCCCACATCTCAGTAGAAATTTTTAGAGTTCTAGCCTCTAAAGCTTCACTAGAATAGTCATCTTGTGAAGAAATCTTAGCTAAGCAGCTGGTAGAATGCTCAGTTACATTTTATGAATGAACAATGAGGCTTGGCATTTTAAGAGATCTAGACTTACCACCCAGTGCTTCTCTTTCAAGACTCTTCTAGAAAGTATTTTGTGACTGCTCCACCTCACTTCCTTGAGCACTTCTAAAAATCTAGAACACTTCTTTGATAACACATGTCTGTCTGTACTACCAAAGAAGGAATTGCTTGAGAATAGGGATCATGAGTAATCTGTCTCTATCCCCTCAGCCCTGAATATAATACCTGGCACAGAGTAAGCCCCTAGTACATGTGTGATGAGTGAAACTTCTCTACTCTCCCTGGCCCCAGATAACTACTTCTCTGCTTTTCTTCAGTATGGTTAGATTTTTTTCCCTTAGAGTTTCATACATATCATACAGCATGTACTCATGTGTGTTTGACTTTCCTCACTTGGCATAGTTTTCTTTAAATTCATTCATGTTGTTGCATCTATCTTTAGTTCATTTCTGTTCATTTCAGAGTAGCATTCCATGCACTAATATAACAATTTGTTTATACATTCACCTATTAATGGGCATCTGGACTATTTCCAATGTTCAACTATTATGAATGAAGCTGCTGGGAAGATTTACATATAAGTCTTTGTGTGAGCATGTGTTTTCATTTTTCTTAGTAAACACTTAGGGATGGAACTACATGATTATATTGTAAGCATATGTTTAACTATAGGATATGGCCAAACAGTTTTTTTAAAGTGCTTGTACCATTTAACATTCCCATTAGATGTATGAGTTTTAGTCAGCATGAACCTTTGACTTATGAAAATTTAATATTACTTGGTACCTTTACACATTTCACTGACAAGGAAAGTCCTTAGAACACCTTATTTCCATCTCAACTTACATACACTGCATTATGGTCTAGTCTTTTATTCTAAATATATCATATACCCAATAAGCCACTGTTATTATTTTATACATTCAATAGTCATTTAGCATTCCTCACATTTGTTATTTTCATTGTTAAAATGTATCTAAAACTATCCTTCTGGGATAATTTTCCTTTTTAATTTTTTTAACATTTATTTATTTTTGAGAGACAGAGAGAGGCAGAGAATGGGCAGGGGAGGGACAGAGAGAAAGGCAGATAGAGAATTTGAAGCAGGCTTCAGGCTCTGAGCTATTTGACAGCACAGAGCCTGATGTGGGGCTCAAACTCACAAACCATGAGATCATGACCTGAGCTGAAGTCGGACACTCAACCAACTGAGCCACCCATGCTCCCCAAATTTTCCTTTTTCTTAAAGAACTCCCTTTAGTGAGGGTTTGACAATAGTGAATTTTTAATTTTATCTTTTTATCTTAAAAGGTCTTTATTGTTTCTATTGAAGTCATCTGGTAATCTATCATTACTTTAAAGGAAGTGTGCTTTTTTTTTTCTAGGCTAAAGGTTTTACTCTTTGTTTCCAAAAGTTTCACTATAATATGTCTCTGTTTATCTCTTTTAATTTATCCTACTAGGTTCATAGAGCTTTTTGTAATTGTACCTTTATGTCCTTTCTCAGGCTTGGACAGGGTGCAACCATGATCTCTTCAAAAATCGCCTCTATACCATTCTCTCACTTTTCTTCTAGGATTCCATTATGTCTGTGTTAAACTTTCTCAATAAATCATATATTATGTCTCTCTCTTCTGCATTGTACACATTTTTGTCTTTCTGGGCCACATTCTAGTATTTTTCTTTTTCAGTTCATGGGTTCTTCCTTCAACTATATCTAAACCACTAATTTTTTTATCTGTATTTTCCTGTTTTAGAATTTCCATTGTGCTTGTTCTCTCACGTGTGCTCTTTCTCTCTATGCAAACACACTGTTTATATGATAGAATTCTTATATTAATTTCACCTACTTAAACATGTTCATCATAGCTATTTTAAAGTTTGATAACTATCTGAAGTTCTAGTAGGTCAATGTTTTTAATTGGGTTATAAATTATATACAATAAAATAAAAAGAGTTTTTTGTACATTTCTTTTTTGTGTTGTACATTTCAAAGTTTTTGGGCAAACGTATACAGTTATATAACTAATACCCCAATGAAGATATGGAATATTCTACTAAACCAGTAAGTTTTATTATACTCATTTTCAGTCAACCCACCACCTCAAAGGAAAGAAATGCTTTGGTTTCTAACACCATAGCTTAGTTTTGCCTGTTTTGGAATTTCATATAAATGAAATCATATATTATGTACTATTTTGTGTCTGCTTAGTTTGTCATAATTTTTGAGATTCACTTATATTGCTATATGAATCAATAGTTGTCAATTCACTGTATGAATATGCCACAATATAAACACACATTCACTTGTTGATGTACATCTGGATATTTTCCAATTTGGGATTTTATGAATAAAGCTATTATGAACATTCTTGTATAAACCTTTTATGGATATATGTTTTCAAATCACTTGGGTATAAAGTGAAATACCTTTTTTGCCTTTTAAGAAATAGCCAAATTTTTTTCCTAAGTGATTGTTCCATTTTACAACCTCACCAGAAGTGTGAGATTGTTCCTCTNATTCTTGGTGAAATGTCTTTTCATGAATTTTTCCTATTTTAAAAATTAGGTTCTTTATATTTTTATCACTGAATTTTAGGATCTCCTTATAATTTTTGAATAGATGCTTTTTCAGANGACCAGAAGTCTGGAAGTTTTATGGGCCCTCTCCTCTTTCAAAGCCAACAGCATAGCATCTTCACATTTCTCCCGCTTTTTTCATCACACTGCCTTCTGCTCTGTAGTCAAATATCTCTCTGCCTCCCTCTTATAAGGACACATGATTATATTTAGGGCCCATCCAGATAATCCAGTATAATCTCTCCATCTCAATATTTTTAATTTAGTGCATATCTGCAACATCTCTTTTGCTCTATAGGGTAACATTCACAGATTCCAGAGATTAAGACATGGATATCTTTGGGGGGGGG
>NW_027527958.1:54362-54887 GCF_008692635.1 Crocuta crocuta
CTCAAATCCTTTCTTATGTAACCTTAGAACTTACAGCCTTATTGGGACACCTGGCTGGCTCCCTTGGTTTAGCATCTGACTCTTGGTTTCCTCTCAGGTCATGATCTTGAGGTTTTGTGAGTTGAGCCCCCACATCTGCACATCTGCGCTGTCAGCACAGAGCCTCTTTGGAATCTCTCCCTCTATCTCTGTCCCTCCCCCACTTGTGCTCAGGTGCTCCCTCCATGCTCACCCGAGCTAGCTTGCTCGCTCTCTCTCCCCTCCAACTCCCTCCCTCCCTCAAAATAAATAAACTTTAAAAAACCTCAACCTCTTATTTACCAAGACTAGTAGTCCATCTACCCATCTTCCAACTATAACAGTATCAACTCACAGATTACCACCCCAATTTTTAGCTCCCTCTTCCATTTGGGCCCCTGAGTATTTCCGTTAATTTCTTAATATGTCACAGATTTAAAAAGAATGTTTTCTATGTTTTATCTAGCTTTTCTAGAATTTTGTGGAGGGAGACTTTCAGGGTGTCTA
>NW_027527958.1:54967-58027 GCF_008692635.1 Crocuta crocuta
ACTCCTATATAGATTCTGCTCCCTCCACTTCACCAGAACCGTTCAAGATTATTCACAACCAAGCATATCATGATACTCGACAGTTTCTATATGCATCTTACCTAAAAACACAGAATTTACACAAGATGATTATTCCCTGCTTCTTGAAACATTTTTCTCTTGACTTCCATGATACCACATGCTTATAGTTATTTCTTTTTTTTCTACTTTACAGCTTACTCTTTATCTTTCTCTACCGCTATCTCTTCTACCTGACCTAAAATGCTGCTTCTTTCTAAAACATCATTTACTACTCACCTACACAGTATAGCTTCAGGATATCAGCAGGAAATATTGGCCTTCTGTGTGGATAATTGGTATATCTATGTGTATGCCTCACAGCCACCACTACCATGAAGGCAGGTTAGTAGACTAAAAAGAGTGAGTATTTGTCTCCTAAAAATGTTTACAGTGGGGAAAACAGGCAGAATATGTTTTATATGTTTAAGTCTTCCAGGGGAAAATGCTAATGATATGCAAATCTCTTTTTAGACATTGGTAAATTTATATTAAAGAAAATTTTCCTGATTGTAGGTACTATTGAAAAACCCTTCAGCTTTGTGTACCCTTTACTGATAATTTGCACTTTAAAAGAGCTAGAGGAGAAACATTAATGTCAGATGATTATGCAAAAAAAGTTGGATCATAGAAAAGCACCCAGTCCACTTCTTTGTTGTCAACTTAGTTTCTCACTTCTCACCTTCTCCAGGTCTGCACACTAATTTTCTCTTTTTTTCACTGAAGGCTCAATCCCTCCCCATTTCCAAAAGCAAACTTGACTGAGACAGGAAGCATTTTAGTAAACTTACTACTCCAACATTTTTTTAAAATTTATTTTAATGTTTGTTTTTGAGAGAGAGAGAGAGAGATCAGTCATGAGTGGGGAAGGGGCAGAGAGTCAGAAACACAGAATCTGAAGCAGACTCCAGACTCTGAGCTTTCAGCAGAGCCTAGTGCGAACCTCAAACTCATGAACTGTGAGATAATGACCTGAGCTGTAGTTGAATGCTCAACCAACTGAGCCACCCAGGTGCCCCCAACACTCATCTTGTTCCCACTTTTTTGTTAAGAATACAGTTGTCTGAAATACCAGGATCTGATGACTCACTTACTAATGCTGGGCCCAGGCATTGCTCCCATCCACTTTCCATATCCCTCCCCTGATAGTCCATCATAAGACTTAGCAAATGCTCTCACCTCCTCATTCTCCATAAAACAACACTCACCAAAGACCGTGCGGGCAGGGACAGACTCTCTGTTGAGCCAGAAAGACACTTGTGACAGAATGACAGTCATGATACATGGCAAGTAGGTCTGGATCACAAAGTAGCCAATTTTTCGCTTGAGATGGAAGTGGGTTGTCATGACGACATATTCTCCTGGAGAGAGTAAAATTAGGTAATAAGTAGCTGAATAAACATTGTTAAATCAAGGCGGGCCCCAATTCAGTACATCAAGCTCTTTAACCTTATATCCAAAACAAGACATTCCAGCACCTACCAAGTTAACATAACCAGATCTCTTTAATAGTCATCAAGCAATGCATTTTTTTGTGTGAAAATATATGCTAATACTATATCAACACAGCTTGCTCAGAGTAATTTTGACACAGAGTCATTCAAATACATTAGTGTACTCATTTAAATAGTAATAAATAACATTCTTTTCTATAGCATTTGCTATGTGATTGGCACTCTTCTAGCACTTTAACATTCTTAACATACTTAATGTTTACAACCAATCCTATAAGGTAGATACTATTGTTATCCTCATTTTATAGTCCAATAAACTGAGGCAAAGAGAGATTGAGCAACTTTTATAAGATTACATATCTACTAAGCAACGGAGCCAGAATTCAAGGCCAGATGGGTTGGTTCCACCACTATGCTTTTTAACCACTATGTTCTGCTGTTTGAATGGACTTATAGGGATAGAACCAAAAGTTCATATAGCAGAATGTGGGCTGGCCTAAATCACCCCACTTCAAAACTAGCATGAACACTTATTGAGCTCTTACTATCTGCCAAACAACTTTGACTGTTTGGGGAGTACTAACTTTACATCCTCCCAGCAACCCTGTAAGGTAGACATTAATTATTACCACATGTTATTAAATCCTATAGTTAATTATTAGTCTTACTGGATTTGTCAGCAGCATTTTACATAGATGAGGACTCCATCCACCTGGAATGACTCTTTTCACCAAACTTCATGATGCTTTTCTGGTTTCCATCCTATATTTCCAGTCTCCTTTGCTGGTTCCTTCAAATTTCTAAACACTTGAGGATGTCAGGACTCAACACTAATACTATTTTCTGCCTCATTCACTTCCTTGGCATTCTCATCCAGCCTGTCTTTGAAAAGTATCTTCTTCCTGGTCTTCCTACTTGTTATGGGTTGAATTGTGTCTCCCGGAAAGATATGGTGAAGTCCTAACTCTGAGTACTTCAGAATTTAATCTTCTTTAGAAATGGGGTTGTTGCAAGTATAATTAGTTAAGGTGAGGTCATACTGGACTAGGATGGTCTCAATCCATTATGACGGATGTTCATATAAAAAGAAAACAGACACACACAGGGAGATGTATAATGACGTGATGACAGAGATGGAGATTGGAGAGATATATCCACTAGCCATGGAATGCCAAAAATTGCTGGCAACAATCATTGACTTCTCTCTCTCCTTCCTTCTTTCATGTATGCGCCTGTGTGTGCTCAGATCCCAATCAATCAGCAAACCCTGAAGGTTCTTCAAAATCTATTCATAATCTGACCACTTCTCAGTATCCCCACTACTGCCCCTCTGGTGTAAGCTGCCATCATCTTGTACCTAGATACTGTAATAGTTTTATAATTGGTCTTGGCCCCTTGAATGCATTCATAGCACAGCAGTCAAAATGACCATATTAAAATATAAATCAGATTTGATCTCTCTTTTCCATAAGACTCCAGGAGCTTGCCATCTCTCAAAGAGTTAAAAAAAAAAAAAAGTGAAATCCCCCCAAAATAGTCCCCAAATAAA
>NW_027527958.1:58256-58829 GCF_008692635.1 Crocuta crocuta
GATTGCTCTACTATTTTATTTATAAGAGCTTCTTATTTTTCATTTCTCTCCCTTCACCCACATTTGGTTTTGGGAGGTCTCCCATAAGGCAATTTCCCACTTTCCTACCCCACCCACTCTCTTGTACCTAAGCATAGAAAGCAGCATCTGGTCATCCAAAGCTCAATATACAATCCATATTGTGTGTGTATTCACATTCCAACTTGTTTACGTGAACATGGAAAATACAAATTGCCTTATTGTTAATTTAGCAATGAATTCTGATATAAAATTATAGAATGTGTTCTTCATTATAATTTTGGAGTTTCTTTTATAGTTCTCTTTCCTTTTTCAATCCTTTTATTTCTGCATTTGTTCCTCACACTCTCCTGCTCCCACCTTATCCCCCTCTGCTGTTTTCATTTCTACTCCTTTCTCTACCCATTCTTCCCTTCAGTCTCTCTCTCTCCACTGAAAATGTTTTGAATACTCATTTTTAATGAGATTAGGACTTTGATTAGCTAGGGTAGTTTTCCCCCTCCCCATCGTAGTCTCACACCTCTAAACTCCTGTCTATTAATTCTTTAACTGATC
>NW_027527958.1:59031-61430 GCF_008692635.1 Crocuta crocuta
CTGTAACTGGTCATGTGGAATATTTAATATATAAAATATATAATAAATGCTATTCATAAATTATATTTTGTAAATCTCAAAGACAAAGCAAGTGAATTTTCCAAAAACTTATCAAATTAGCCATTTGTTTTATTTTATTATGTTTTTTCTTTCATAGTTTATTGTCAAGTTGGATTCCATATAACACCCAGTGCTCATCCCAACAAGTGCCCTCCTCCATGCCCAATACCACCGTTCCCCTTCCCCACACCCCATCTGCTCTCATTTTGTTCTCGGCATTCAAGNCCCATTCCACTCTTCCCCCCATCAGTCCTCAGTTTGTTCTCAGTATTCAAGAATCTCTCATGGTTTTAGCCATTTGTTTTAAATAACTGAATTTATTTTCTTCAATCTTCTTTTTCTACCCTTATTTCTTTCAATTTTTATCTTCCTGTTTTACTTCCAAAGTAGCAAAGACCATGCCTAAGATGAGCAAGACGGTGGAATAAAGCATCCCTGGCTCCAGTATTCCATCACAATATATGGATTAGCACCTATTTACAGATAATAATACCTTTTTGAAAATCCCAGAACCTGGGAGTAAAACAGAAGCATTCTTTGGTGCACAAAATCCAAGAAAAGTCACATTAGAAAGGTAAGAGAAGTGCCTTCACTTTGCCACCTTCTTCTCTCCCCCAAACCAGCCCAATGTATCACCGAGAGGGTTCCTCAGGGTCTATGGTTTCTCTAGAGGAAAAGGAGAGACTAAGGTGGATATATCCTGTTTCCCCAGCATTCCAGAGCATTGCCCTGGAAACATACTTCTGCCTTGCCTCATGGAGAATACTGGAGGAATCAGCAGGGCTAGATCATTTGGGGTCAACTAGGAACAAAAAGGGGGGTGATGGTGAAATACAGCCACCTGTGTATGGATCTTGGCTGATACCAGGTCCCTGCTAGCAACCTCACTGATCAGAGTCCAGCCAGCAGTCTATCCCCACCTGTGCAGGGAATCCATCCTCTGAAAGAGGTCTGCAGCTCTGGCAAACAGATGAATACAGGCAAAGGTACCAACCAACAGCAGAGTTTGGTCTAACAGCACAACCCCAGTAGAGGCCTTACCCAATGATGGTAGTCTACGCAAAAGGATCACACCCCTTGGTATCCAAGTGTCCCCACCCACAAGATGGTGATGCCCACAGGTCCAAAATGCTATGGCTTTCTTGCCTGGGGGTCATGGTGACCCCCACTACCAAAATAGAGACCTCCACAGGTCAACACCCACTGGCTACACTGCCAAATGGGAAGGGGGGTCATAGAGCTCTGCTCACCAAAATGGTGATCTCCATGAGTTGAAACAGGCCTACTGTAATACCTAGGGATCCCCACCCCCCCAAGCAGTAGAGTATGCCAGGGTTGACCTGTGTTTCAAAAGAGCAGGGTACCCAACTGATAGTTCCCCATGTAACAGAGGCCCCCTGGGGCCCTGCTGAAAAGTGGAGTATGCACCACTCAATAATGAATAGAAAATCTTAATAGATCAATGTGGTGCAAGGAGATATAGTCAGTAATTAAGCACCTCTCAACAAAGAAAAGCCAGGACAAAATGGCTTCATGGGTAACCAAACATTTAAGGAAGAATGAATGCCAGTCGTCCTTAAACTCTCCCAAAAAATTGAAAAGGAGAAAGTGCTTCCAAACTCATTTTAGAAGGCTAGCTTTGCCCTGACACTAAAACCAGATAAAGACTCATGTGGGAGGGCACTTGTTGGGATGAGCACTGGGTGTTATATGTAAACCAACTTGACAATAAACTATTTAAGGAAAAAAGACTATGAATTAAAGAAATTACAGTTGACTCTTAAATAACACTGGGGTTAAGGGGCACCAAACCTCTACACGATGGAAAATCTGCCTACAACTTCTGATTCCCCAAAAACTTAACTACTAATAGCTTACTGTTGATTAGAAGCCTTACCAATAACAGTGGATTAACACACATTCTGTATAATATATGTGTTATANATAAGTATCATATACTGTATTCTTACAATAAAACTAGGGTAAAGAAAATCATAAGGAAGAGAAAATAAATTTACAGTACTGTACTGTATTTATTGATACCATAAGTTTACCTCATCTGTTTATAAGACAAACCATCTGTTAGTACCTACATCAATATTATGTAATACAAAACACTGCAAATGTTATACATGTTACTAACACTAGACATCAAAAATGAAAATACATAAAAAAGAAATTAATATTTGTTTACAAGTATAACAATTCATGCATTGATAACAAAGAAGCAGCAATATGATTGCTTTATGGTAGCCTAGTGTAATCAATACAATTACTTTATGGTGACTTTTCCTATATTTTTTATTTTTATTTTTTATTTTATTTTTATTATTTTTGTC
>NW_027527958.1:61476-87511 GCF_008692635.1 Crocuta crocuta
ATCAGAGCATTGCTGAATGGTAATGTAATTCTTTGAAAGCAAAGTTATAAAACAAACACATTATTAATTTTATATTAAATATCACTCATTTTATGCCTACTCATCTATGCCTGAATAGGCTATCCAGTTCCATACAAGTCTTGCACATGATGTTCTTCACAATGAATATTTAGGTAATGATGATGACACAAAAATGTCTCATACAGTTCTTGCTGTACAGCTATTAGATGTTCACATGAAGACACAAACACACAACAGATAGGATTTGTAACTGTATGCAATGATGATTATTTACAGTTCATTGAGTGGAATTGGATCATTGTAAAGGTCTTCATCCTCCTTGTCTTCATGCTGAGTAGGTGGAGGACGAAGAGGAGGAAGAATTGGTCTTGCTGCTGCAGGGATGGAGAGATGGAATTGATGCAAGAGATGGAAGGGGAGGCAGGAGAGGCAGGCGTGTTCAGGATAACATCACAGAAATACATTTTAACGCCTGATTGGTTTTGTTTTTTCATTTCTCTAAGAATGTTTCTATATGGTACCAATCCTTCTTCCACAATTTGCTTCAGTTTCAGTGCCCATATCATAGAAGGGTCCATGCCATAAAAAAAATGTCAAATCAGTCTTGAATAATTGGAACCTTTCTTCCAGATTGTCTAATGTCAATTGTTTTCTGGCACTACTTCTTTTACATCTTCTTCCCCATTGTCTGGCACTGGTTCAGACGCACTCGTCTCCATCAAGTTGTCTTCTGTTAATTCTTCAGATGTGGTGTCAATTAACTCTTTTTTTTAAAATTAATGTTTATTTTGAGAGAGAGTGAGAGAGAGTGAGCAGGGAAGGGGCAGAGAGAGAGGGCAACATAGAATCCAAAGCAGGATCTGGGCTCTGAGCTGTCAGCACAGAGCCAGACGTGGGGTTCAAACCCATGAACCATGAGATCGTGACCTGAGCTGAAGTCGAATGCTTAACTAAGTGAGCCATCCAGGAACCCCTATCTATTAGCTCTTGAATTTCTCCAAGATCCATATCAAGAAACCCTTAAATCCCCACCTATTTTTTTTTGGCCATATCACAATCTCTTTCATTATTTCTTTGGTTCTATCATAAATACTCTGAAGCCATGCACAATCATCTGGACACAGTTTTCTTCAGCATGAATTTATTGTTTCAGACTTGATAGCTTTCATGGCATTTTCTGTAACAACAATGGCAGCTTCAATGTTGTAATCCTTCAAGGCTTTCATGTTGTTCTCTCTAATGGAGTTCTCCCGCGTAGGGTTGGTGACCTTTTACATAGAGTACTGTATATAATGAAATTTAAAGGTCCTTGTGACCCCTTGATGTAGAAGCTGAATTAGAGGTTTTGTGTTTGGGAGAAAGTAGACCACTTTGATACCTTTGATATTGAACTTGTGAGTTTCTGGGAGCCAGGTGCATTGTTCAAAGTTAATAGAATGTTAAAAGGCAGCCTGTTACTGACAAGGTACTTCCTGACTTCAGGGACAAAGCTTTGATGGAACCAATCCAGAAATAGGGTTTTCATTGTCTGGGACTTCTTGTTTAACAAAATGACTGGCAGCTGTTTATCTTTTCCCTTCAAAGTTTGAGGGTTAGAATTTTTATAGATAAGGGCAGCCGTGATCATAAACTTGATTGCTTTTACGTAAAGCAGTAGAGGCAGCCTATGCCTCCCTTCCTTAAATCCTGGTGCTCACTTCTCTTCCTTACTAATGTCTTTTGTGGCATTTTCCCCCCAGAATAGGGCACTTTAATCTGCATTAGAAACTGTTTAGACAGATACCTTTTTTCCTTAATGATTTTTCTAATGGTGCCTGGGAACTCACCTGCTGCCTCTTGGTTGGCAAAACTTGCCTCTCCTGTTATTTTGACATTTTTAAAAGCCAAAATTCTTTCTAAAATTTTCAAACCATCCTTTGCTGGTATTAATTCCTTAACATTAGATCCTTTACATTCCTTTTACTTTAAATTGTTATATAAATACTTCACATTTTCTTGAATTGCATTAGAGTCTATAGATATGCCTTCCTTATAGCAATCCTGCACCCATATAAGACTTGCATTTTCAATATGAGAAAAAAGTATATCACAAAAATTACAAGGTTTTTACACCAGCTGAGGTGCTTACAGTGATTGCTTCACAAATTTCCTCTTCTTTTTTCATAATGGTCCTAATACTGGATTTCTTTATCTTGAAATGGTGGGCAGCTCCATCTATGGTCCATATAAAGCAATTGAACTTTTTTCTTATAATGTCATGACTCTTCTCTGCTTCTTAGGACCACTCCCAGAATCACTAGTGGCACTTTGTAAGGTTTCCATGGTGTTTTTCAAGGTTTATGATATTGTGCTAAATGTGAAAAATATGCAAGAACCATGAGAGATCATTTTTTACCATGATACACAATTTACTAGAGGCACGGGCTGCTCACATGGAGGTGATTAGCATTACATATATTTTTAAATTTTAAATTCAAGTTAGTTAACATATAGTGTAATAGTGGTTTCAGAATTAGGATTTAATGATTCATAACTTACATATAACACCCGGTGCTCATCACAAGTGCCCTCCTTAATACACATCAAAATTTTAGACCATCCCCCTACAACCCCTTCCCTCCAGCATTCCTGTTTCTTTGTATTTAAGAGTCTCTAAAAGTTTGTCTCCATCTCTGTTTTCATCTTATTTTTCCTTCCCTTCCCCAAGTTCATCTGTTGTGTTTCTTAAATTTAATATACGAGTGAGATATTATGATATTTCTCTTTCTCTGACCGATTTGTTTAGCATAATATACTTTAGTTCCATCCACATTGTTGCAAATGGCAAGATTCCATTCTTTTTGATTGCTGGGTAATAATATTCCATTGTATATACAGTATATACCACATCTTCCTTATCCATTCACCAATCAGTGAGTATTTGGGCTCTTTCAATAATTTGGCTATTATTGATAGCACTGCTATAAATACTGGGGTACATGTGCCCCTTTGAATCAGAATTTTTGTATCCTTTGGTTAAATACCTAGTAGTGCAATTGCTGGGTCATAAAATAGTTCTATTTTTAATTTTTTCTAAGAGTCTCCATACTGTTTTCCAGAGTAGCTGCACCAGTTTTCATTCCCACCAGCAGTGCAAAAGGGGTCCCATTTCTCTACATCCTTGCCAACATCTATTGTTTCTTGAGTTGTTAATTTTAGCCACTCTGACCGGCGTGAGGTGGTATCTCAGTGTGGTTTTGATTTGTATTTCCCTGATGATGAATGATGTTGAGCATCTTTTCATGTGTCTGTTGGCCACCTAGATGTCTTCTTTGGAAATGTGTCTATTCATGTCTTCTGCCCATTTCTTCACTGGATTATTTGTTTTTTGGGTGTTCAGTTTGGTAAGTTCTTTATAGATTTTGGACACTAACCCTTTATCTGATATATCATTTGAAAATATCTTCTCCCATTCCACTAGTTGTCTTTGAGTTTTGTTGGTTAGGTTTACTTTGTAGTGCAGAAGCTCTTTTTCTTGATGAGGTCCCAATAGTTCATTTTTGCTTTTATTTTCCTTGCCTCCAGAGACATGTCTAGTAAGAAGTTGCTGCATCCAATGTCAAATAGGTTGCTGCCTGTTTTCTTCTCTAAGATTTTGATGGCTTCCTATCTTACATTTAGGTCTTTCATCCACTTTGAAATTAAGAATTTCTGTATGGTGTAAGAAAGTGGTCCAGGTTCATTTTTCTTTGTCACTGTCCAGGTTCCTAGCACCATTTGTTGAAGGGACTGTCTTTTTTCCACTGGATTCTCTTTCCTGCTTTGGCAAAGATTAGTTAGCCATACATTAGTGGGTCCACTTCTAGATTCTCTATTCTATTCCATTGATCTATGTGTCTTTTTTTGTTCCATATCATACTGTCTTAATGATTATAGCCTTGCAATACAGCTTAATGTCTGGAATTGTGATGTCTCTAGCTTTGGTTTTCCTTTTCTACATTACTTTGGCTATTCAGGGTCTTTTCTGGTTCCATACAAATTTTAGAATTATTTGTTCTGGATTGATGTAGAATACCTATATTATTTTGATAGGAATTGCATTGAATGTGTAGATTTCTTTGGATAGTATTGACATTTTAACAATATTTGTTCTTCCAATCCATGAGCATGGAATGTTTTTCCATTTCTTTGGGTCTTCTTCAGTTTCTTTCACAAGCTTTCTATAGTTTTCAGTGTACCGATCTTTTACCTCATTGGTTAGGTTTATTCTCAGGTATCTTATGGTTTTTGGTGCTATTATAAATGGGAAATATTCCTTGATTTCTCTTTCTGTTGCTTCGTTATTGGTGTATAGCAATGCAACAGATGTCTGTGCATTGATTTTGTATCCTGCGATATTGCTGAATTCATGTATCAGTTCTAGAAGTATTTTGGTGGAGCCTTTTGTGTTTCCCATTTAGAGTACCATGTTATCTGTGAGATCTGAATGATGATTTCTTCCTTACCAATTTGTATGAATTTTATTTATTTTTGTTGTCTGATTGTTGAGGCTAGGACTTCCAGTCCTATGTTGAACAACAGTGATGAGAGTGGACATCTCTGTCATGTTTTGGAACTTAGGGGGAAAGCTGTTTTTCCCCATTGAGGATGATATTAGCAGTGTGTCTCTTGTATATCGCCTTTATGATGTTGAGGTATGTTCCTTCTATCCCTAGTTTCTTGAGGGTTTTTATCAAGAAAGGATGCTGTATTTTGTCAAATGTTTTTCTGCATCTATTGAGAGGATCATGTTGTTCTTAACATTTCTTTATTAATATGGCATATCACACTGATTGATTTATGGATACTGAACTACCCTTGCAGCCCAGGAATAAATCCCACTTGATGGTGGTGAATATTTTTTTAAAAGTATTGTTGTATTCAAATTGCTAGTATCTTGTTGAGGATTTTTGCATCCATGTTCATGAGGGAAATTGGTATGTAATTCTCTTTTACAATCAGGTCTTTGTCTGGTTTTTGGAATCAAGGCAATGCTGTCCTCATAGAATGAGTATGGAAGTTTTTCTTCCATTCTCCTTTTTGGAACAGTTTCAAAAGAATAGGTATCAACTCCCCTTTAAATGTTTGGTAGAATTCCCCTGGGAAGCCATCTAGCCCCGGATTCTTGTTTGCTGGGAGACTTTTGATTACTGATTCAATTTCTTTACTGGTTATGGTTCTGTTCAAGTTTTATATTTCTTCCTGTTTCACTTTTGATAGTTTATATGTTTCTAGGAATTTTTCCAGATTGCCAAATTTGTTGGCATATAATTGATCATAATATTATTTTATAATTGTTTGCATATCTGCTGTGTTGTTTGTGATATCTCTTCTTTCATCTGTGATTTTATTTATTTGGGTCCTTTCCTTCATTTTGTTAGTCTGGCTAGGGGTTTATCAATTTTGTTAATTCTTTCAAAGAAACACCTCCTAGTTTTGTCTGTTCTACTGTTTTTTTATTTTAATATCCTTTATTTCTGCTCTTTTGTTATTTCTCTTCTTCTGCTGTTTTGGGCTTTATTTGCCTTTCTTTTCCCAGCTCCTTTAGGTGTAAGGTTAGGTTGTATATTTGAGACTTTTCTTCCTTCTTTAGGAAGGCCTGGATTGCTATATACTTCCCTCTTATGTCAGCCTTTGCTGCATCTCAAAGGTTTTGGACTGTCATGATTTCATTTTCATTAGCTTCTATTGGCTTTTTAATTTCCTCTTTAATTTCTTGTTTTACCCATTCATTCTTCATTAGGATGTTCATTAGCCTCCAAGTATTTGTTGCCTTTCCAAATTTTTCTTTCACAGCATTGTGGTCTGAAAATATGCAAGGTATGATCTCAATATTTTTATACTTGTTGAGAGCTGATTTGTGGCCCACTATGTGGTCTATTCAGGAGAATGTAGTATGTGCACTCAAAAAGCATGTGTGTTCTGCTTATTTAGGATGAAATGTTCTGAATATATCTGTTAATTGCATTTGGTCCAGTGTGTAATTCAAAGCGGTTGTTTCCTTGTTGATTTTCTGCTTAGCTGACCTGTCCATTGCTGTAAGTGGGGTGTTAAATTCTCCTACTATTATTGTATCATTATCAATGAGTTTCTGTATGTTTGATATTATTTCATCTATATATTTAGATTGTCCCAAGTTGGGGGCATAAATATTTAATTGTTAGATCTTCTTGATGAATGGACTCCTTAATTATAACATAATACCCTTCTTTATCTCTTGTTACAGTCATTGTTTTAAAATCTGGTTTGTCTGGTATTTGTATGGCCACTCCATCCATTTGACAACCATTTCTTTCTTTTGACATCCATTAGCGTGGTAGATGGTTCTCTATCCAATCACTTTTAACCTGTAGGTGTCTTTAAGCCTAAAATGAGTCTCTTGTAGGCAGCATATAGATGGCTCTTGTTTTTTAATCCATTCTGATACCCTATGTCTTTTTATTGGAGTATTTAGTCCATTTACATTCAGAATGAATATTGAAAATATGAACTTAGTGCCCTTGTGTTGCCTCTAGAGTTGGTGTTTCTGGTGATGTTCTCTAATCCTATCTAGACTTTGTTGCTTTTGGTCTTGTTTTGTTTTTTTCTCCACTCAAAGAATCCTCCTTAAAATTTGTTGCAGGCTGCTTTAGTGGTCACAAACACCTCTAATTTTTGTTTGTCTAGGAAACTCTTTATCTCTCCTTCTATTCTGAATGAAAAACTTACTGCATAAAAAATTTTTGGCTGCATATTTTTCCCATTAAGCATGTTGAATATATCCTGACACTCCTTTTTGGTCTGCCTAGTTTCTGTGAACAGATTTGCTGTGAACGTGATCTCTGTCTTCCCTTGTAGGTTAAAGACTTTTTTCTCTTGCTGCTTTCATGATTCTCTCCTTGTCTGTTTATTTTGTGAATTTGATATGCTTTGGTAATGGTGGGTTATTGTTGATTTTAATGGGAGTTTTCTGTATTTCTTGAGTTTTGATGTCTGTATCCTTCCCCAGATTAGGAAAGTTTTCAGCTATGATTTGTTCACATAAACTTTCTGCCCTTTTTCTCTCTTCATCTTCAGGAACTCTTATGGTACAAATGTTATTCATCTTTATTAAGTTGCTATTTTCTCTAAGTCTTGGATAATGATATTTGGCCTTTTTTTCCCTCTTATTTCAGCTTCATTATTTTCCATAACTTTATCTTCTATATCACTGATTTGCTGCTGTGCTTTGTCCATCCTTGCCATCATGGCATCCATTAGAGATTGTATCTTGGTCATAGCAGTTTTAATTTCAGCCTGACTAGACTATCCTGTATCTCTACAGAAAGGCATTCTATGGTGTCTTCCATGGCTCCTTTTCAACCCCAGCTAATATTCTTATAATCATGTTTTCAAATTATAGTTTAGACATCTTACTTATATCTGTGTTGATTAAATCTCTTGCTATCATTTCTTCCTGTTCTTTCTTTTAGGGTGAATTCCTCCATCTTGTCATTTTGGAAGAAGAAAAACAACAAGATAAAAGATAGCACTATCGACAATAGCCAAAGTATGAAAAGAGACCAAATGTCCATGGACTGACGAATGGATAAAGAAGATGTGGTATACATATACAAAGGAATATTACTCGGTGATCAAAAAGAATGAACTCTTGCCATTTGCAACAACATGGATGGAACTAGAGTGTATTATGGTAAGAGAATAAGTCAGAGAAAGACAAATATATGTATTCACTCATATGTGGAATTTAAGATAAAAAACAGATGAACATAAGAGAAGGAAAACCAAAATAATATACAGNGATACTATATTTTAACTAACTTGGATTTAAATTAAAAAAGGAAAAGATAATAAAAGAGAAAAAGAATAAAATTTATAAAAGAAGAAAATAAAATAAAAAATATTTTTAAATAACAGAATAAAATGAAATAAAAATAGAATAAAAAATTGCTTTTTCTGTATCCAAGAAAGGAAAAGAAAGAAAAACAACATAAACAAAGAAACAAACAAAAAGCAAATGAAACTAGATCCAATTTCCTCTAGAACTGAAATTTTGCACCACACCATGAACCCTNTGGCCCCATTCTCCACTTGATGGTGAGGCTTAGCTCACTGGGTTCTATCAGTGCAGGTGGGCTAGAGGTGAAAATTGCTTTGTCCTGTTCTCTAGTCTCTGGAGCAGGAATTTCTCCCACAGATGTGCAACCAATCACCACTCCTTTGTCTCAGGCCTCCGTCTGCTCCCTATCTTTATCCTGTCTGTGTCCAAGCTGTCTACTTGCCAGGCAGTGCCTCCATCCAGAGTTTTATCTCAGATGGGGCTGTGTTTCAAAACCCCACACTTCAGAGACCCCTGCTAGCTTGAACCTGTGCTGATCCTCTGGGGGAGGGTCTCGCCGAGCAATGGCCTGGTACTGACTTGTCCCAGAAAACAAACATTTCCGTGACTGTGCAGTTGCAAAGGCTCAGAGTTTGTGGTAAATTGCAAAACACAGCCAGTGCCATGTTTTGCTGCTCTCAGCTAGTGTCTTTGTTCCTATATCAGTAAATGTGGCAGTTCTCTGGGGCCCACTGGGACTTTTGTCTAAGGAAAGGCTGTATCACTCTACCAAATGCACTCCAAGCAGGGGAAAATAAATTTTTTTTCCCTCAGGGACCTGTCAGATTACACTGCCTGCACCCAGGGATTTTCCCTGTTTCATCCCCAGATCACTGCCAGCCACTGAGCTCCAAAACTTCAGACTGGGCTCTACTGATTATAGAATACTGGTGGCATTGAAATCCTCTCCTTATTTCCCATCAATGGTTTTGGGGAACATATTTCTTGTCCAGTCCCCTTAGAGTGTTTTTACTCTTTCTCTCTTCTCTCCAGCTACTTCCAGAGGGGAGTGCTTTTCTTGTGCAATCCTAACACACTTCATTCTGTCCCACTTTCTCTTTGTCCTCTCTCCATGAAAATGACTCCCTACTCACTGTGGCACCACAGCATTTCTCTTTGCCAGTTCACCTCTCCGCAATGCATACCTGCCAAGATCTCTTGCTCAAATTGTGCAGGTGGTTGCATTAATCCTCAAATCAATTTCTTGGAGTTCAAAATGGTTTGATGTTGATCTAGCTGTGTTTCAGGGATGAGATAATGTCAGCGTCCCCATACTACTCCACCATCTTAACTCCTCCCTTCCTTTGCTCTTTTTGTTTTCATGTGGTATTTTAAGTAGATACAACACATGATCTCACTACAATATCAACAGGAGGTGGCTATAAAATTTTTAATGTAGTATAGTATGTACTGCAGTTAATTTTATGCAGTTATGATTTAACACTGCATCTTTACATTTTTTTACATTTCTCTCAACTGTGAATTGTGCCATGTGTCACATGTGCCATGTGCCTGTGTTTATGTGTATAACTTTTGATAAATTTTAAATTTTTATAATAGATTTGTATATATTTTATGGTAGTGAATAATAAAATAGACTAGTATCTTCATATGTTTTATGCATTCGTGACATTTCACACTTTCTTTTCAATATTTCTAGGCTATATGCTTCATCTGTGAGTTTCCTCAAATAGTAGCAAATATCCAAATATCCTTCCAATATATTTATGGAAAATAATCCACATATAAGTGAAATCATGCAGTTCAAACATGTGTTTTTCAAGGGTCAATTTTACAGGCCAATATCCCTGAAAAATATAGCATAGAAATTCCCAACAAATACTGACAAGTCAATAGCATTTTAAAAGAATCAAACACCATGATCAAGTAGGATTTATCTCTGGGATGCAAGAACAGTTCAACATTGGCAATTCAATAAGTGTGATATATCACATTAATAGAATGAAATAAATAAATCATCATTTCAACAGATGCAGAAACAACATTTAAGAAAATTCAACATTCATTCATGATAAAAACTCTTAACAAATTGAGTATAGAAAAAATGTTCCTCAACATAAAAAATTCCATATATGACAAGTTCACAACTAACATTGTACTTAATGGTGGAAGGTTGAAAGTTTTTCCTCTATGATCAGGAAGAAGACATAAGTGCCCATTCTCGCCAGTCTTTTTCAGCATAATACTGAAAGCCCTTAAAAGAGCAGTCAGGTAAGAAAAAGAAATAAAACTCATCAGGATTGGAAAGGAAGAAGTAAATTGTCTCTATTTGCAAATGAGATAATTTTATATGTATAAAATCTTAAAGACTCTGCCAAAAACCAAAATACTTGTTACAACTAATCAACAACTGAAAAATATAGAAAGCTTATGAAAGAAATTGAAGAAGACACAAAGAAATGGAGAAAAACATTCTATGATCATGGATTGGAAGAACAAATATTGTTAAAATGTTGATACTACCCAAAGCAATCTACACATTCAAAGCAATCTTTATCAAAATAACACTGGCATTCTTCACAGAGCTAGAACAAATGGTTCTAAAATTTGTATGGAACCAGAAAGAAACCCTAATAGCCAAAGTAATGTTGAAAAAGAAAACTAAAGCTGGAGAGATCACAATCCCATAGTTAAAGCTGTATTACAAAGCTGTAATGATCAAGACTGTATAATACTGGCACAAAAACAGACACATAGATCAATGAAATGGAATAGAGAACCCAAAACTGGACCGACAAATGTATGCCCAACTAATCTTTGACAAAGCAGGTAAGAGTATCCAGTGGAAAAAAGACAGTTTCTTTAGCAAATGGTACCAGGAGAACTAGACAGCAATATGCAGAAGAATGAACCTGGACCACTTTCTTACACTGTACACAAAAATAAATTAAAAATGAATAAAAGGCCTAAACGTAAGTCAGGAAGCCATCAAAATCCTAGGGGAGAAAACAGGCAGCAACCTCTTTAACCTTGGCTTCCACAACTTCTTACTAGACATGTCTCCGGAGGCAAGAGAAACAAAAGCATAAATGAACTATTGGGATCTCATCAAGATAAAAAGCTTCTGCACAGCAAAGAAAACAATCAACAAAACCAAAAGGCAACCAACATAATGGGAGAAGATATTTGCAAATGACATATTGGCTAAAGGGTTAATATCTAAAATCTATATAGAAATTGTCAAACTCAACCCAAAAAACAATCCAGTGAAGAAATTGGCAAAAGACATGAACAGACACTTAAGAAGGCATCCAGATGGTTACAGACACATGAAAAGATGCTCAACAACACTCATTCTCAGGGAAATAAAAATCAAAACCTCAATGAGATACCACCTCAACCCTGTCAGAATGGCTAAAATTAACAACGTAGGAAATAGATGCTGCCAAGGATGCAGAGAAAGGGGAACACTTTTGCACTGCTGGTGGGCATGAAAACTGGTGCAGCCACTCTGGAAAACAGTATGGAGGTTCCTCAAAAAAATTAAAAATAGAACTACCCTACGACCAAGCAATTTCACTGAGGTATTTTTCCAGACGATACAAAAATGCTCTTTCAAAGGGGCACATGCACACCAATATTCACAGCAGCACTGTCAACAACAGCTGAACTATAGAAAGAGCCCAAATGTTCACTGACTGATGAATGGACACAGATGTGAGATACACACACACACACACACACAGAGGAATACTACTTGGCAATCAAAAAGAATGAAATCTTGTCATTTGCAACAACAGGAATGGAACTAGTTTGTATTATACTAGGTGAAATAAGTCTCCCAGAGAAAGATGAATATCATATGATTTCACTCACATGTGGAATTTAAGAAACAAAACAGATGAACAAGGGGAAGTGAAGGAAAAATAAAATAAAAACAGAGAGGGAGGCAAACCATAAGAGACTCTGAAAGACAGAGAAGAAACTGAGGATTGATGGAGGGATGGGCTAAATGGGTGATGTGCATTAAGTAGGACACTTGTTGGGATGAGCACTGGGTGTTATATGTAAGTGATGAATCACTAAATTTTACTCCTGAAACNCAATTAAATGGGAAAAACGGATATTCACATGCAAAAGAATGAAACTGTACCCTTGTCTTGCAAATTAACTCAAAATGAATTAAATACTTAATGAAGACCTGACACCAAAAGCACAGGCAATAAAAGCTAATACAAAAAGTGAGACTGCATAGAACTAAAGAGCATCTTCATAGCAAAGGAAACGATCAATAAAAAGAAAAGGCAACCTGCAGAATGGTAGAAAATGTTTGCAAATCATATGTCTGATTAAAAAATTATAGTCCAAAATATTTAGTAAATGGTAAAAATACAAAAAAGGTCCAATTAAAAATGGGTCAAGGATGAATGGAATTTTCTAAAGATATACAAATGGCCAACAGATATATGAAAATGTGCTCAATGTTACTAATCATCAGGAGAAATGCAACTAAAACCCCAATGAGATATCACCTAATGTCTAATAGAGTTACTATTATCAAAATGACAAGAGATAACAAGTGTTGGAAAGGATGTGGAGAAAAGGGAGCCATTGTGCACTGTTGGTGTAATGTTGGTGTTGTCACAGCTACTCTGGAAACTAGTATGGAAGTTTCCCAAAAAATTAAAAATAGACATACCATATGATCCAGCAATCCCATTTCTAGGAATATGTCCAAAGGAAACAAAATCCATACCTAGAAGATATATCTGCACCCCTATGTTCATTGTAGCATTTATGATAGCCAAAACATGGAAACAAGTGTTAATCAATGGATGAATGAGTAAAGTAAAAGTGATAGATATATAGTTATACACATACACAATGAAGTATTAACTCAGCCATAAAAATTTTAAAATTCTGCCATTTTTCAAAACATTGATGAATCTTGGAGACATTATGCTAAGTGAAATAAGGCACACAGTGACAAATATTGTGTGGTATCATTTACATGTAGAATCTTAAAAAAGTTATACTCAGAGAAACAGAGGAGAATGGTGGTTTCCAGGGACTGAGAGGTAGGGGAAATGGGGAGGTGTTGATCAAAGGGTACAAAATTCCAGTTATAAGATGAATAAACTCTGGGTATCTAATGAACAGCATGATGACTATAGTTAATAATACTGTATTGTATACTTGAAATTTGTTGAGAGAGTAAATTCTAAAGTGATCTCATCACCAGAATAACAACAACAAAGTGATGGATGTGTTAATTAGCTGGATTGCAGTAATCATTTCACAACATATATACACACTGTACACTCTAAATTTATATATATTTTTTTCAATCATATTTCAATACAACTGGGGTGCCAGGGGAAGCAAAGAGGCAAAAAGAATTCTTAGTGAGAACTGAAGCCTTTTGTTTGGTTGGGAAGTTTTCCTATTTCTTCCTTTGTATTGCAGACTATCTGGGTCTAATGTGAAATAGTCAGAGATCATGGTAATTCGCCTTTGCACATTCACAGATATTCATAACCAAGATGCTTTCTGTGGGCGAAAATCACAAGTGGATGTTTAGAAAGTTTAATATATTCATTGTGTCAATTAACTGACTAGGTTCTCTTAAATGTAACTCTGATATTTTGTATTCTTTACATCCTCTTCTCTGCCAAAGAACTGAAGCTTTGATCAGATTGGAAGATTTTTTTTCCAAGTTCCCCATTATAGTTCCACCCTGTGTCTCAGCTTATTCTTAAGTCTATTACCATCTGTGTTGTGTATGAAATATTCAAGAGTACAATATAAAATATATAATTCATATGTATTCTCAAATTAGTTATTATCTATGGATCAGAAATACAGAACAGTTGAGGAAATTAATGCTTTACATAACTGAATATATTTTTATAAAGTGGGTCATTATATTCACCCTCTCCTTGCTGCCTCTCTTTGTGTGTCTTATTATAAAAGAGGACTCCTTAAGTGGTTTGGGGAATTTTCCCCTACCTTTGCACTCCAGCCTGTTAAGTTCCATTTGTGTTAAATGTGAAATATTTGAGAATATACTATCAAACACATTCATAATCTGGCTGGGATCAAAGGTTGTGAAGACACAAGTAGATATTTTAAATAGCTTGGCAATTTAACTCATTATACTAAGTAAGTGCATCTATTTTCTTAAATTCATGCTTGTTTTTTTGTTTTCAATTCTCTATTTCCACTCCTTGTACTTTTATCTTGCCTTCTTTATCTTTCTATCTCCGTCTATCTGACTTTGTGTCTCACTCTCTCTTATTTTCTTCTTACTTACCTCGGCTACATGTCTAGAAAGATAATTTATACAATGACAGTAATTAAAAAATTATTCTAACAAATGGTCAAATTTATAGGAATGGAAAAATAAGATCATACATCCAAATCCTCCACTTAGAAAGTTAATGCAATAATTCAGCAAAGGAGGGAAAACAGAATGGGTGCTGAAATTAGGTAATGGTGTGGACACAGATTTTGAGGAATTTTATTTATTTATTTGAATCTGGGGCACAGAGGAGGAGCCCTCTTAGAATTACAGGAATACTTTATTTTATTTACTTAGTTGTATGTTTATTTTATTATAGTTGCCACACAACGTTATATTAGTGTCAAGTGTACAGCAATCTGACAATTCTGTACATTACACAATGTTCACCACTACAAATATAGTTATCACCTGTCACCATACAAAGTTATTACAATATTAACTATATTACCTGTGTTGTACCTTTCATCCTCATGATGAGGATTTATATACTGCAAGTTTGTACCTCTTTTTAATATAATTTATTGTTGAATTAGCTAATATACAGTGTATACAGTGTGATCTTGGCTTCAGGATTAGCTTCTCATGATTCATTACTTACATACAATACCCAGTGCTCATCCCAACAAGTGCACTCCTCAATGCCTATCACCCATTTTCCCCTCTCCCCACCCCCCAATCAACCCTCAGTTTGTTCTCTGTATTTAAGAGTCTCTTATGGTTTGCCTCCCTCTCTGTTTGAAACTTACTTCCCCGCTCCATTCTCCCATGGTATTAAGTTTCTCAAATTTCACACATGAGTGAAAACATGGTATCTGTCTTTCTCGGACTTATTTCACTTAGCGTAATACACTCCAGTTCCATCCATATTGTTGCAAATGGTAGGATTTCATTCTTTCTCATTGCTGAGTAGCATTCCAGTGTGTGTGTGTGTGTGTGTGTGTGTGTGTGTGTGTGTGTCTTATTTTCCCCTTCTCTCCCCCCATGGTCTTCTGTTAAGTTTCTCAAGCTCCACATATGAGTGAAAACATATGATATCTGTCTTTCTCTGAATTATTTCATTTAGCATAATACTCCCCAGTTCCATCCACGTTGCTACAAATAGCCAGATTTCGTTCTTTCTCATTGCCAAGTAGTATTCCATTGTATATGTAAACCACGTCATCTTTATCCATTCATCAATTGATGAACATTTGGGCTCTTTCCATAATTTGGCTATTGTGGATAACACTGCTAAAACATTGGGGTACATGTGCCCCTATGAATCAGCACTCCTGTATCCTTTGGATAAATTCCTAGTAGTGCTATTGCTGGGTCGTAGGGTAGTTCTATTTTTAATTTTTGAGGAATCTCCACACTGTTTTCCAGAGTGGCTGCACCAGTCTGTATTGCCACTAACAGTGCAAGAGCATCCCCAAGTTTGTACCTTTTAATCTCCTTCATCTATTTTGCCCACCCCCACTATCTCCCCTCTAAAAACCCCCAGTTTGTTCCCTGTATTTATGAGAATGTTTGTTTTTTGTGTGTTCATTTGTTTTGTTTTTAGATTCCACATATAAGTGAAACCATGTAGTATTTGTCTTTCTCTGACTTACTTCACTTAGCATAGTACTCTCTAGCCCTACTCATATTGTCTCAAATTGAAGTGTTTCTTTTTTTTTTATGGCTGAGTAATGTTCCATTAAATGCACATGCACACACACACACACACACACACACATACACACACACCATCTTCTTCATCCATTCAAATATTTGTGGACACTTAGTTTGCTTTCAGATCTTGGCTGTTGTATATAATGCTACAATGAACACAGAGGTACATATATCTTTTGTAACTAGTGTTTTTGTTTTCCTTGGGTAAATACCTCAATACTGTGTCTTTTACAAATTGAATGTTTGTGGAAACCCTATGTCAAACTAATCTATAGTGCCAATTTTTGACAAGCATTTGCTAACGTGGTGTCTCTGTGTTACATTTTGATAAATCTTGCAATTTTCAATTTTTCTTTATTATCATATTTATTATGGTAATCTGTGATCAGTGATTAAGACTTGCTGAAAGCTTTTGGACAATAAAGTATTTTAAAAATAAGGTATATATATTTTCTTATACATAATGCTTTTGCACACTTAATAAACTATAGTATAGTGTAAATATAACTTTGATATGCAATGAGAAACCAAAAATTCACTTGACTCATTTTATTGCAATATTTGCTTTATTTTGCTGGTCTGAAACTGAACTGGCAGTATCTCTGAGGTATCCTTGTACCTCATACTGAGGACTCAGAGCATTCAGAGAGAAAGCTACTCATATAAAAACAGAACATCTATAGAGTATTGGTCTTTCTCTGGTCCAACTTTGGATTAATATGCTGGACCCGCATATTCAGGATTCAGAAAAGAATGTTCATAATTTATAGTTACATAAAAATAATACACATATATGTGAGGCATAATATTAATATGGTTCCTAAATCAAAGGGCCTCAAAGGGTGTACAGTAAAAAGTCTCCCTCCCTTAGATGTCCCCAAACCACCCATCTCATTTCTCCTCCGTTTAAGTACTACAATTAACAGCCATCTAGGAATGTTATCTCTATACCATATATATCCCTAACTGTTCAGTGTTCTATGCTTTGTTTTCACTCAACAATATATCCTACAGATATTCCCACTAAACAATACACCAAGAGATTCCTCATTCTGTCTTATAGCTGCATAGTATTGGATTCTGAGGATGAATCTAATACATTAAATCACCTCTATACTAATGTACCTTGTATCATGTTTTCAAAAGTAATTTGAGATGTAATCTAATTATATATATAATGACTCTATTTTCAAATAAAGTCACTTACTGAGGCCTTGGGAGTCAGGACTTCAACATATCTTTTGAGGAGACATAATTCAACCCATAACATCTGCATTGCCAATAGTGAAGGGAAAATGATATGCTAATACACTGGTAATGGGTGCATGATCTGTTTAACCTTTTAAAATGGCAATTTGTCAATATGTATCAAAGTTTTCAAAAATGTGTCTACTTTCTAAAGTAGCAATATCAATATTCTGTCTATTATAGGCAGATGAATACACATGGATAAAATGTGATATAGAAAATGAAGGTCTTCGAGTTGTTGATGGGACGCAAGATGGCAGAGAAGTAGGGAGTTCCGTATTTTTGCCTGCATGCATCTCTCAAACGAAGAAGGACTGAAGCCATAGAACACTGAACCACAAGAGTCTGGGAAAAAAGAGACAGAGTCTACTAAGAAGACAGCCTCATAGCTGCATGATTGTGAGCTGGGGAAGATAAAAATGGGCTGGGACCTGGAGGAATGGAGGGGAGGGAGCCCCATCCACAAAGAACTACAGAGAGATGAGGGGAAGGAAAATAGTGGCTGAAACTGTTCACAGAATTGTCCCTGAAGAAGAAAAAAACCTGGGCCCAGGACAGAGAGGGATCCTATCATTTCATCTCTAACCACAAGGTGATCAGAGAAAGATCCTATTTCTAGCAGTGGTGCTTTCTATGTGCTGGATACCCCAGTCCCAGGTGGTGCCAGGAGAAACTGCTCCCTTGCTACCCCTGCTCAATCCCTGGCTGGGAAGCAGCCTGGCCTCTGGGATTATATTTTGGGTGGTATCATTAAAGCATGTGGACTAAGATCTGGAAACGAGGCATGGCTTGGGACAAAGAACACGGCCCACCTTGGCCACACCCATGGCACAGGGAGATCGGACCCAAAAGAGCGATTTGCAATGCTTGGTTTGAGAGGGGAATGGGGCGCCTCCATTTTTCTCCCCACAACTTCCAAGGCGGGGCCTCAGAGAGCAGCCCAAGGGACCCGTAGTAGAGGTAAGACCTGCCTACACCAAACCACACCCATCTGCACTGGAGAACCACTTTTTTAATTTTTTTTTTTTACTGGAGCCCAGGGCAAGACCAACAGAGATGCATTGCCATGATTAACTCTTTATCGATTCTTGCTATTCAGATATATTTTCCCTTATCTCATTCTTATCTGTACCCTCAGCTGGACTGGGCACTCTAATCATTGGTTTGATTAAAAAGTCACATTTAACCCATTCTCTTGATGCATATTCTACACCTCTGTCATTACCTTCCTTTCTCTATCTCTCTGGAATAATCAGACTATATAGTTTCTTTGGGTAACATTATCTTTGTTTCTCCTAGCCTCCTACCATATACTTCTCTTTCTCTCTCTGATTAAGGCTTTTAGTCTCTCTGCCTGGTCAACGTTCAACTTTGCTTTCTGCCCACCCTTGTCATTTCTCTCTTTGTACATGCTCTTCCATCAGCACTGCCACCACCATGCTCTTTATTTGTAGTTGGGATTTCTGGTTTTATGGTATTAGACTCTCCTTTTTCTTTTGTTTTTTGTTTTTTTTTGTTCCCCTTTCAGTTTGCTGGTTTGCTTGATTTGTCTGTGCGTTTGTGGGCTTTTGTTCCCTGTGTGTTTGTCTCTCTGTTTTCCTTTTCAGGGCTACGTCAAGAAACAAACCAAAGTATACATGGTGGAGAGTCCCAAATATCACTATGAGTAGGGAAATAAAATAACCAAAGGAACAACGAGAGAGACCATGGACACCATTAAAAGAACACTTCCTGAAGGGACAGGCCATGGACAGTCAATGAGCTTCCTTTAATATAGAACTATTAGGTGCAGAGCACATAAGAAACATTTAAAACTTACAAGAGACAGAAAGCTAGCCAAAATGATGAAATGGAAGAACTCTTCTCTAAAAAAATTCCATGAAAAAAAATAAATAACAGCTAAACAATTGCTCAAAACAGATATAAGCAATGTAACTGACCAACAATTTAGAACAACATTCATAAAATTAATCGCTGGGCTTGAAAAGGGCATAGAAGACATCAGAGGAGCTACTGCTACAAAGATTATGGGCCTGAAAATAACTTGTGATGAATTTTAAAATGCTATAAATGAGGTGCATAATAAAATGGAGGCGGCCACTGCACGGATTGAAGAGGCAGAGAGGAGAATAGGTGAATTAGAAAACACAATTATAGAAAAATAAGAAGGCCAGAAAAAGAGAGATAAATTTATCCATGAGCACGAAAGGAGAATTCAAGAACCGAGTGATGCAGTCAAACAGAACAATACCCATGTCATAGGAATTCTAGAAGAAGAACAGAGAGAAGAAGGGGTTGAGGGGGTATTTGAACAAATTATAGCAGAGAACTTCCCCAATCTGGGGAAGGAAACAGATATTGAAATCCAGGAGGCAGAGAGAACTCCCCTCAGACGTAACCTGAATCGATCTTCTGCACGACATATCATAGTTAAACTGGCAAAATAAAAGGACAAAGAGAGAATTCTGAAAGCAGGTAGGGATAAAAGGACCCTAACATACAAAGGGAGACCTATGAGAGTAGTTGCAGACCTAGCTACTGAACTTGGCAGGCCAGAAAGGAATGGCAGGAAATCTTCAATGTCATAAACAGGAAAAAATGCAGCCAAGAATCCTCTATTCAGCAAGCCTGTCATTCAGAATAGGAGAGATAAAGGTTTTCCCAAACAAAAACTGAAGGAATTCATCACCACTAAACCAGCCTTACAAGAGATCCTATGGGGGACTCTATGAGGGAAATGTTACAAGGAACACAAAGTACCAGAGACACCACTACAAGCATGAATCCTACAGAGAACACAATGACTACAAACCCATATTTTTCAATAATAACACTGAATGTAAATGGACTAAATGCTCCAATCAAAAGACATAGGTTATCAGAATGGATTAAAAAAATCCTACTATTCGCTGTCTACAAGAGACTCATTTTAGATCTGAGGACACATTCACATTGAAAGTGAGGGGATAGGGAAATATCTATCATGCTACTGGAAGTCAAAAGAAAGCTGGAATAGCCATACTTATATTGAACAAACTGGACTTTAAACTAAAGGCAGTAACGAAGGATGAAGAGAGGCATTATATAATAATCACAGGGTCTATCCATCAGGAAGAGCTAATAATTATAAATGTCTATGCACCAAATTCGGAAGCACCCAAATACATAAAACACTTAATCACAAACAGAAACAATCTCATTGATAAGAATGTGCTAATTGCAGGGGACTTTAATACTCCACTTACAGCAATGGATAGATCAACTAGACAGAAAACCACTAAGGAAACAATGGCCCTGAATGCAACATTGGACCAGATGTATTTGACAGATATATTTAGAACTCTACATACTGAGGCTATGGAATACACTTTCTTCTTGAGTGTACATGGCACATTCTCCAGGATAGATCACATACTGGGTCATCAAAGCAGCCCACAATAAATATAAAAGAATTGAGATACCAACGGAGTGAGACAAGATGGCGGAGAAGTAGGGAACTCTGTACATTTCGCCTGCACTCATCTCTCATACAGAGAAGGCCTGAAGTCGTAGGACACTGAGCCACAGGAGGTTGGGAAGAGAAAGAGACAGAATACACTGGGAAGGTAACCTCATGAGTGCGTGAGTGCAAATTAGGGAAGATAAATGCGGGAAAGGACCCAGAGACACGGAGGGCGGGGAGGGAACCCGGCTTGCGTGAAACTGCGGTGAGTGATTAATTGGCGAGCGGTGGTGAGCTGCCGCGAGTCCAGGGGAAGGAAAGAAAAGCTGAGACTGCTCTTAGAACCATCCCTGGAGAGAGAAAAAAAATCTCCGCTTGGAAAGAGAGTGTTTTTGAGCTCTGGCAGGGGTGCTGACTTTAAACTAGGTGCCCCGGTCCAGATAGCACCAGGAAAAACTGCACCTCTGCGCGCCCGGCACCATCCATGGCGGCAGTGGCCTGGTGAAGTGGCAGCAACGCCTGTGNTTCCCCCACCCTCCACTCAACCCCTGGCAACAGGGACCATTCAGGGCGGTATAAAAAGCCCGCAGACTGGGACCCGGAAACGACGCAATCAGACAACAAAAGGAAATAAAAGGCATCAGAATTGACAAAGAAGAAGTCAAACTTTCACTTTTCACAGACAACATGATACTCTACATAGAAAACCTGACAGACTCCANGAGAACTGGACAGCAACATGCAGAAGAAAGAAACTAGTTCATTTTCTCACACCATACACAAAAATAAACTCAAAATGGATAAAGGACTTTCATGTGAGACAGCAAACCATCAAAACCCTAGAGGAGAATGTAGGAAACAACCTCCTTGACATCCATCGCAGCCATTTCTTACTTGACATATTCCCGAAGACAAGAGAATCAAGAGCAAAAATAAACTATTGGAACCTCATCAAGATTAAAAGCTGCACAGCAAAGGAAACAATCCATAAAACTAATAGGCAACCGACAGAATGGGAAAAGATAGTTGCAAATGACATATCAGATAAAGGGTTAATATCCAAAATCTATAAGGAACTCACCAAACTCCACACCCGAAAAACAACCCGGTGAAGAAATGGGCAGAAGATATGAACAGACACTTCTCCAAAGAGGACATCCAGATGGCCAACAGACACGTGAAACGATGCTCAGCATCCCTCCTCATCAGGGAAATACAAATCAAAATCACACTGAGATATGACCGCATGCCAGAGTGGCTAAAATGAGTAAATCAGAGGACTCTAGATGCTCGCAATGATTGGGAGAAATGGGCACCCTCCTACACTATTGGTGGAAATGTACACTGGTGCAACCCCTCTGGGAAACAGTGTGGAGGTTCCTCAAAACATTAACCATAGAACTCCTCTATGACACAGCCATAGCACTGCTAGGAATTTACCTAAAGGATATAGGAGTGCTGATACATAGGAACACATGTACCCCAATGTTCATAGCAGCACTCTCCACAATAGCCAAAACATGGAAAGAGCCTAACTGTCCATCAATGGATGAAAGGATCAAGAAGATGTGGTTTATCTATACCATGGAATACTACATGGCAATGAGAAAGAATGAATTCTGTCCATGTAGCAACATGGATGGAATTCGAAGGTGTTATGCTTAGGGAAATAAGTCAGGCAGAAAAGGACAGATACTATATGTTTGCACGTATAGGAGGATTAGGAGGAACTTAACGGAGGACCATGGGGGAGAAGAAGTGGCGAAATATGGGGTAGAGGGAGAGAGGCAAACCATGAGAGACTCTTGAATGCTGAGAACAAACAAGAACTGATGGGTTTGGGGGGAAGGTGGGTGATGGGCATGGAGGTGGGCACTTGTGGGGGTGAGTACTGGGTGTTATATGGAAGCCATCTTGACAGTAAACTATTTGTAAAAAAATAAGAATTAAATTTAAAAAAAAAATTAAAAAAAAAAAAAAANAAGATCAGGGCAGAAATAAACAATAATGAATCCAAAAATAAAAAGGAGTTTGAACAGATCAATGAAACCAAGACTTGGTTTTTTGAAAAATAAACAAAATTGATAAACCTTTGCCAGACTTCTCAAAATAAGAAAGAGAGCACTCAAATAGACATGAATGAAAACGGATTTATTACAGCCAATCCCTCAGAAATACAAGCAATTATCAGAGAATACTATGAAAAATTATATGCCAATAACTGGACAACCTAGAAGAAATGGACAAATTCCTAAACAGACATGCACTACTAAAATTGAAACAGGAAGAGATAGAAAATCTCAACACTCTCATAACTAGTAAAGGAGTTGAATCAGATATCCAAAATCTCCCAACAAATAAGATCCCTGGGCCAGATGGATTCCCTGGGGAATTCGACCAGACATTTACATCAGAGGTAATACTCATTTGTCTCAAGCTATTACAAAAAATAGAAATGGAAGGAAAACTTCTGGACACATTCTACGAAGACAGCATCACTTTGATTCCCAAGCCAGACAGAGACCCAGCAAACAAAGAGAACTACAGGCCAATATCCTTGATAAATACTGATACAAAAACCCTCAACAAGATACTCGCAAACTGAATTCAACAGCATATAAAAAGAATCATCCACCATGATCAAGTGGGATTCATTCCTGGGTTACAGGGCAGGTTCAATGTTCACAAATCAGTCAATGTGGTACATCAAATTAACAACAACAACAAAAAAAGATAAAAACTGTATTATCCTGTTGATAGATGCAGAAAAAGCATTTGACAAAAAACAACATCCTTTCTTAATAAAGACCCTCAAGAAAATCTGGATAGAGGGAAATTACTTAAACATCATAAAAGCCATTTATGAGAAGCCCATAGCTAATATCACCTTCAGTGGGGAAAAACTGAGAGCTTTCTCCCTGAGATCAGGAACTTGACAGGGAAGTCTACTCTCACAACTGTTGTTTAACATAATGGTGGAAGTCATAGCATCAGTGATCAGACAACAAAAGGAAATAAAAGGCGTCAGAATTGGAAAGATGAAGCCAGATTTTCACTTTTTATTGATGACATGATACTCTACATGGAAAACCCAACAGACTCCTCCAGAAGGCTACTAGAACTGATCCATTAATTCAGCAAAGTCACAGGGTACAAAATCAATGCACAGAAATCAGTTGCATTTTTATAAACCAATAATGAAGCAACAGAAAGAGAAATCAAGAAACTGATCCCAGGGGTGATGGATGGCTCAGTCAGTTAAGCGTCCAACTTCAGCTCAGGTCATAATGTCACGGTTCGTGGGTTTGAGCCTCCCATCAGGCTCTATGCTGACAGCTCAGCACTTGGAGCCTGTTTCAGATTCTCTGTCTCCTTCTTGCTCTGCCCCTCCCCCACTTGTGCTCTGTCTCTGTCTCAAAAATGAATAAACTACAAAAAAATTTTTTTTAAAAAGAAAGAAACTGATCCCATTCACAAATGCACAAAAAAAAAACCCATAAAATACATAGGAATAAACCTAAACAAAAATTTAAAAGATCTGTATGATGAATACTATAGAAAACTTATGAAGGAAATTGAAGAAGACATGAAGAAATGTAAAATCTTTCCATGAATCCATTATTCATGGATTGGAAGAATAAATACTGTTTAAATGTCATTACTACCCAAAGCAATCTACACATTCAATGCAATCCCAATCAAAATTGCACCAGCATTCTTCTCAAAGCTAGAATAAACTATCCTAAAATTTGTATGGAACCACAAAAGACCCTGAATAGCCAAAGTAATATTGAAGAAGAAAACCAAAATGGGAGGCATCACCATCCCAGACTTTAGCCTCTACTACAAAGCTGTAATCATCAAGACAATGTGGTATTGGCAAAATAAACAAAAAACAAAAAACAGATACATAGGCCAATGGAATAGAATAGAGAACTCAGAATCGGACTCACAAATGTATGGCCAATTAATCTTTGACAAAGCAGGGAAGAGTATCCAATGGAAAAAGACAGCCTCTTTAACAGATAATGCTGGAAGAACTGGACAGCAACGTGCAAAAGAATGGAATTAGATCATTTTCTGACACCATACACAAAACTAAAGTCAAAATGGATGAACAACTTGAATGTGAGACAGTAAACTATCAAAACCCTAGAGGAGAAAGTAGGAAACAACTTCCTTGACCTCAACCTCAGCAATTTCTTACTTGACACATCCCCAAAGGCAAGGGAATCAAGAGCAAAAATGAACTATTGGGAACTCATCAAGATTAAAAGCTTCTGCATGGCAAGGGAAACAATCAGTAAAACTAATAGGCAACCAATGGAATGAGAAAAGATATTTGGAAATGACATATCGGATAAAGGTCTAGTATCCAAAATCTATAAGGAACACACCAAACTCCACACCCGAAAAACAAACAACCCAGTGAAGAAATGGGCAGAAGACATGAACAGACACTTCTCCAAAGAGGACATCCAGATGGCCAACAGACACATGAAACGATGCTCAGCATCGCTCATCATTAGGTTAATGCAGATCAAAACCACACTGAAATACCACCTCATGCCGGTCAGAGTGGTGAAAATGAACAAGTCAGGAGTTTAGATGTTGGCGAGGTTGTGGAGAAACGGGTACCCTCCTACACTGTTGGTGGGAATGTAAACTGGTGCAGATCCTCTGCAAAACAGTGTGGAGGTTCCCAAAAAATTACTAATAAAAGAACTCCCCTATGAGCCAGCAATAGCACTGCTAGGAATTTTCTCAAGGGATACAGGAGTGCTAATGCATAGGGGCACATGGACCCCAATGTTCAATAGCAGCACTTTCAAGATTGCCAAATCTTGGAAAGAGTCTAAATGCCCATCAACTGATGAATGGATCAAGAAGATGTGGTTTATCTATACAATGGAATATTATATGGCGACGAGAAAGAATGAAATCTGGTAATGTGCAGCTACTTGGATGGTTCTTGAGGGTGTTATGCTGAGCGAAATAAGTCAGGCAGAGAGGGACAGATACCATGTGTTTGCACAGATGGATTAAGAGGAAGCTAACGGAGGACCATGAGGGAGAAGAAGGGGAAAAATAGTTGGGGAGAGGGAGGGAGGCAAACCATGATAGACTCTTGAATACTGAGAACAAACTGATGACTTATGTGGGTGAGGGGAAGGGGAAGGGGGTTGATGGGCATGGAGGAGGGCACTTGTTGGGATGAGCACTGGGTATTATATAGAAACCAACTTGACAATAAACTATAAGAGAAAAAAATAGATGAAAAAAAAAGAAAATGAAGGTCTTCACAGTGTTGCTTAAAACATTAAAACACAGAAAAAATACTAAATAATCACTTAAATGGATTATGATACATATATTTGAGCTCTTTAAAATGAAGATATTATTTTATGAAGTTTCATGGAAATGCTAAAGTTCTCAGTGATAACAACCCTTATTATATCATTTTCAAGAATTCTGTGGTCTTGGAGAAGTGCTTTATAATTTTCTTTTTAAATTTAAAAAGTACCTAAGT
>NW_027527958.1:88307-88903 GCF_008692635.1 Crocuta crocuta
CAAAATAAGTAATGTCTATTATAATTTTTTAAGTGTTACTATTTATAACTAACTAAGGAGAAGTAACAAATTTTGGCACAGATATGGACAAAAAGGGAAACTTTGTGCTCTTTGGTTGGTGGGATATAAATTGGTATAGCCACTATAGAAAATGGTATGGAGGTTCCTCAAAAAATGAAGAATATATATAACATATGGTCCAGCAATGCCAATTCTGGATATTTATCCAATGAAAATGAAAATACTAATTTAATTCAAAGATATTTGTACCTACATGTCAGTTGAAGCATTTTTCAATAGTCAAGATAATGTAGAAACAACCTAAATATCCATCAGTGGATGAATGGATAAAGAAAATATGCTATACACATACACACACACACACACACATATACATACATATATGTGCACTTATACAACACATATATACATGTATATGTGTATATATGTATATATATGTGCAATTATATACATATATACACATGTATATATGCATATGCACAGTGGCAGTGGAGTATTATTCAGCCATAAAAAGAAGAGAATCATGCTATTTGCAACAACATGGATGGAACTTGAAGGCATTAGGCTAATTGAAA
>NW_027527958.1:88955-98766 GCF_008692635.1 Crocuta crocuta
AGAGAAATAACCAATATTGTATGATCTCACATACATATGGAATAAAAAAAAAAAAAGAAACAAGGAAAAAAACCAAGTTCATAGATACACAAAACAGATCAGTGGTTGCCAGGAACATGGGAGGGGCAGTGGGTGAAATGGGTCAAAAGATACAAACTTCCTGTTATAAAATAAATAAGTAGGGGGTATGTATCATGCTGACTATGGTTAATAATACTGTATTGCATATTTGAAAGTTGCTGAGAGTAGATCTTAAAAGTTCTCAAGAAAAAACATAACTATATATGTTGAAAGTTGGTAACCAGAGTTACTGTGATAATCATATTGTGATATATAAAAATATTGAATCATTATGTTGTATACCTGAAACTAATATAATGTTATGTCACTTATGTTTCAACGAAAATATTATTAATTTTTTTGAGTATTTTATTTGTATTTTGTGCATTTGGTGACAAGAAAACATGCTTTTCATATAAAATTAAATTAAAAATAGTATCAATAGTATAGCCCCATTTATGTAAAAACATGCAAAGGTAACCTTCTTAAAGGTTATATACCAAAATGTACAATAAAAAAAGAGTCAATGGTGGAATTAAAGAATATTTTAATTTCCATATTTTACTGTGGATTCTATTTTTCCTATCATGAATGCACATTGCCTGTGAGATAAAGACTAAACAAATAGTAGTATAGCCAAATGAAATGGGAGTTGGGGCTGCTTGGATAGTTAATGATGGATCTCAAAAGTTGATGCCACATGAGCAGTGCTGAGAAAGGACTAGAAAGTGAGGAGAGCCAACGGATGCAGGGAATTCTCTCCTTCTTCTGGGGTAGATATCCTGGGGGAGGTGCCCTGGGCCTCTAGGGTCCCTCTGGGCTGCTCTGAGTAGAGCCATGATACCTGTGGGCACACACATGTCCTCCTCCAGGATCCTGGGTCCTTTACTCACACAGCTCCAGTGGGAGGGAGAACAGGAATGTGTTTTGGGTATGCTATCACAGAAGGGAAGTCCCAAAGGCAGCTGCCAGGGCTACACAATGCAAATGCACCTGGGAGAAAGACAATGGCTTCTGCTCCAAAACATTAAGAGGTATCACAGGACATAAGGAATGCAGTTGCACATGTGTATCTCTGGGCGCTGAAGGACCTGCCCCCTCTCCCTGCTTGGAGAGAGAAGAACACATCTGTTCAGGTCTGGAATACCACCCTCCCCACATACACCATCAAGCCTACCTGAGTTACCTTTGGCCCCACCCTTCCATTGGGTCCTAGGAAGTGGGTTTCAAGCACTCTAACAAGGCTTATACCCAGTCCAGGGGTCAGGGCATGTAAACGTAGCAGAAGGTCTGCAACCAGCAGGTAGTATTTATATCAAGATCCAGATTCACCACGAGCAAACCATGTCAGGGAGGTTGGGCAACTGGCCCCAGACCACACTCCAATGCTTCCATATAGGAGGCAATCCAGAATCTGAGTCCTAGTAGCACAGTATTTCTGCACAGCAGCCTACCTGTGAAGGCATGGAGTGCTCCTTGGAACAAAATAATGAGGTCCAGGTGGCCTGGGCACACCCACCTCTGACACTTGTACACTCCCAAACTTGGCATTTTGCTCCAGCAGCTAACTCACACCTACTGGAGCAGGAAGACTCTTGGATCTAGGCTAGCTACATACATGGTGCCTTGCCAGCTGCTCATCCCAGTCTAGCCACGACCAACTCCATGGGCCAAACCCCAAAATCCTCTCAGAAGAGAGCAGCCTACATCTTTGTGGACCTATACTCTCTATACCCTACACTTCTTACTCTGAACCAGTTGTAACTTCTCCAACAGGTCATATTTTCAAATTGATACCTCGGTATTGCCTTTCATTGTGATAACCTTTCCCCACACCAAATTCCAAATCTCTAAACCCTATTACAGAAAGCTATTTCGGGGGGGGGGACAACATGGCAGAGAAGTAGGGGGATCCGTACTTCCTGCATCTCTCAAACAAAGAAGGGCTGAAGCCAAAGGACTTTGAATCCCAAGAGTCTAGGAGGAAAAGAGATGGAGTCTACCAGGAAGAAAGTGGGAAAACCAGATGGCCCCATAGGTACTTGATTGCGAACTGGGGGAGATAAAATGGGTTTCAGAGGCATTGAGGGGAGGGATCCCCTTCTGCAGAGAGGCAGAGGGAAGAGAAAGAGCAGCTAGGGAAGCGTAGGGCTGTATGTGTACAATAGAAAAACCTCCAACAGGATAGAGAGGGATCCTATCAGCCAATCTAACTGCAGGGCTTTCTTTGGTCTGGGGCCAGCTGCCTTGTTCAAGCACCTGGGGAGGAGGGGTATCACCTCCAGGTTCGGTGGAAGGTCAGGCATGCAGTGTGCAGCAGGAGAATCCAGTCCCATCCCCTGAAGTGCAGCATCGCAGCCGCAGGACAACTTATCATCGGGCGGCATCATTAACACACACAAAGTGAGAGTTTCAAACTCAGCTAAGTGTGGAACACAGGAGCCAGTGGAGTAAGACAGCCCACCTGCGGCACAGTGAGGACAGATCCAAAGGAGTGATTTAGCACACCTGGTCTGTGAAGAAGGGACTAGGGGATTGTCATTTTATCCCCACATCCACAAAGGCAGGGCCTCAGGGATCAGTCAGCAGGGCCTAAAGTGGAGGCTGTACCTACCTACATCAAACCACGGCCCTCCACACTGGATAGCTACTTATCAACTGGAGCCGGAGCAGTGGAACCAAAGGCCCCCTCTGGACAAGCACTGCAGCATTGCTGGATTAATTCTAGATCAATTCTTGTTATTTAGATACATTCTCCCTTTTCTCCTTCTTAACTCTTCCCTCCTCTAGGTGGTTACTCTGGTTATTGGTTTGCTTAAACAGATATATTTAATCCATTATCTTGATGCATGTTCTACATCTCCCTCTTTACTTTTGTTTCTCTCTCTCTGGAATAACCAGGCCATATAGTCGCTTTGGGTAACTTTATCTTCGTTTCTTTTTCCTCATCTCCTTCCTTATTCTTTCTCTCTCTCTGGATTAAGCCTTTAAGTCTCTCTGCCTGGTAAATGCTCATTTTTCTCTTTCTTCCATCTCCTGTCATTTCTCTCCTTGTATATGCTCTTCCATCAGCACCGCCTACACCCTTTTCTTTACTTGTAGCTGGTGTTTCTGGTTTTTTGCTTTTAGACTGTTTTTTGTTTTTGGGGGGCTTTTGTTATTGTTTGCTTGGTTGTGTGTTTTGTTTGTGCATTTGCATGTTTTTGTTTCCTGTTTGCTTGTCTGTCTGTTTGTTTTCCTTTCCAGGGCTACTTCAAGGAAAAAAACAAAACACACCTGGTGGAGGGTCTAAAACATCACAACGAGTAGGGAAATAAAATAACCAAAGTCACAATAACAGATAGCAAGTAACACTCTCCAAAAAACACCTCCTGAATGGCCAGGCCCTGGACAGTGTATGAGACCCCTTTAATATAGCAGTACTCACAGATGCAGAGCACATAACAAGCTTTTGAAACTTATAAGGGACAGCAAGCTAGCCAAAATGATGAAACGGAAGAACTCTCCCCCAAAGAAATTCCAGGAAGAAGTGACAGCTAAAGAAATGATCAAAACAGATATAAGCAAAATATATGAACAAGAATTTAGAATAAGAGTCATAAAATTAATTTTTGGGCTTGAAAAAAGCATAGAAGACAGCAGAGACTCCATAGCTGCAGAGATCAAGGATCTTAAATAGTCATGATGAATTACAAAAAATGCTACAAATGAGGTATAAAACAAAATGGAGGCAGCCATAGCACAGATTGAAGAGGCAGAGGGGAGAATAGGTGAATAGAAGATAAAATTATGGAAAAAGAGGAAGCCAAGTAAAAGAGGATAAAATGATCCAGAAAGAGGAATTAGAGAACTACATGATCCAATGAAATGGAACAATTACCATATCATAGGAATTCCAGAAGAAGAGAGAGAAAGGGGCTGAAAGGGTACTTGAACAAATCAGAGCTGAGAACTTCCCCAACTGGGGAAAGGAAATAGACACTGAAATCCGATAGGCACAGAGAACTTCCCTTAGATGTAACTTGAATTGATATTCTGTATGACATATCATAGTGAAACTGGCAAAAACTAAGGATAAAGAGAGAATTCTGAAAGCAGCTAGGGATAAATGGGCCTTAACATACAAAGGGAGACACAGAAGTGTAGTAGCATACTTATCCACTGAAACATGGCAGGCCAGAAAGGAATGGCAGGAAATCTTCAGTGTGATGAAAAGCAAAAATATACAGCCAAGAATCCTTTATCTGGCAAGCCTGACATTCAGAAGAGGAGGAGAGATAAAGGTTTTCCCAAACAAACAAAAACTGAAGGAATTCATCACCACTACATCAACCCAACAAGAGATCTTAAGGGGGACTCTGAGGGAAATCTTGCAATGAACACAAAGTACCAGAGACATCACTACAAGCATGAAACGTACAGTGAACACAAGGACTCTAAACCCATAGTTTTCAATAATAACACTGAATGTAAATGGACTAAATGCTCCAATCAAAATACATAGGATATCAGAATGGATAAGAAAAATAATACCCATCTATTTGCTGTGTACAGGAGATTCATTTTACACCTAAGGACACCTTTAGATTGAAAGTGAGGGGATGGAGAATTATCTATCATGCTAGTGAAGTCAAAAGAAAGCTGGAGTCGCCATACTTATATTATACAAACTGGACTTTAAATTAAAGGCTGTAGGGGCGCATGGGTGGCTCAGTTGGTTGAGCATCTGGCTTCGGCTCAGGTCATAATCTCACAGTTCATGGGTTTGAGCCTCAAAGCCTGCTTCGGATTCTGTGTCTCCCTCTCTCTCTGACCCTCCCTTGCTCACGCTGTCTCTCTCTCTATCTCATAAATAAATAAAAAACATTAAATTTTTTTTAAATTAAAGGCTGTAACAATAGATGAAAAGGGCATTGTATAATAATTACAGGGTCTATCCATCAGGAAGAGCTAAAAATTACAAATGCCTATGTACCAAATTTGGAAAAACCCAAATATATAAAACAATCACAAACATAAGCAATCTTATTGATAAGAATGTTCTAGGGGCACCTGTGTGGCTCAGTCGGTTGAGCGTCCGACTTTGGCTCAGGTCATGATCTTACCACTCGTGGGTTCGAGCCCTGCATCGGGCTCTGTGCTTACAGCTCAGAGCCTGGAGCCTGCTTCAGATTCTGTGTCTCCGCCTCTCTCTGTCCCTCCCATGCTCATGCTCTGTCTCTCCTGTTTCTCAATGATAAATAAATGTTTTAAAAAATGGTCTAATTGTAGGGGACTTTAAGGCTCCACTTACAGCAATGGATAGATCAACTAGACAGAGAAGCAGTAAAGAAACAATGGCCCTGAATGATACATTGGACCACATGGACTTGACAGATATATTTAGAACTCTACATCACAGAGCAGTGGAATACACTTTATTCTCAAGTCTACATGGTACATTCTTCAAGATAGATCATATAATGGTTCACAAAGGAGCCCTCAATAAATATAAAAGAATTGAGATCATACCATGCACACTTTCAGATCACAATGCTATGAAACTTGAAATCAACCACAGGAAAAAGTCTGGAAAACCTCCAAGAGTATGAAGGTTAAAGAACATCCTACTAAAGAATGAATGGGCCAATCAGGCAATTAGAGAAGAAATTTAAAAAATATATGGAAACAAATGAAAATACAACAATCCAAACCCTTTTGGATGCAGCAAAGGCAGTCCTAAGAGGAAAATACATTGCAATCCAGGCCTATCTCAAAAAACAAGAAAAATCTTAAATACAAATACTAACAGCACACCTAAGGGAACTAGAAGCAGAACAGCAAAGATACCCCAAACCTAGCAGAAGAGAAATAATAAAAATCAGGGCAGAAATAAACAATCAAGAATCAAAAAATAATAATAATAATAAAGATCAGGGCAGAAATAAACAATCAAGAATCAAAACAAAAACAAAAACAATAGAACAGATCAATGAAACCAATTGCTAAACCTCTAGCCAGGCTTCTCAAAAAGAAAAGAGAGAGGACCCAAATAGATAAAATCACGAATGAAAATGGACTTATTACAACCAATCCCTCAGAAATACAAGCAACTATCAGGGAATACTATGAAAAATGATATGCCAACAAACTGGATAATCTGGAAGAGATGAACAAATTCCTAAACACCTCACACACTACCAAAACTCAAACAGGAAGAGATAGAAAGTTTGAATACCCCATAATGAGTGAATCAGTTATCACAGGTCTCCCAACAATTAAGAGTCCTGGACCTATGGCTTCCCTGGGGAATTTGACCAGACATTTAAAGAAGAGCTACTACCTATTCTTCTCAAGTTGTTCCAAAAAATAGAAATGGGAGGAAAACTTCCGGACACATTCTATGAAGCCAGGGAATCACTTTGATTCCCAAACCAGACAGAGATACAGCAAAAAAAGAGAACTATAGGCCAATATCCCTGATGAATATGGATGTAAAAATTCTCAAAAATATACTGGCAAATCGAATCCAACAGCATATAAAAAGAATTATCCACCATGATCAAGGGGGATTCATTCCTAGGTTACAGGGCTGGTTCAATGTTCGCAAATCAATCAATGTGATACATCAGATCAACAAAAGAAAAGATAAAAACCATATGAACCTGTTGATAGATGCAGAAACAGCATTTGACAAAATACAGCATCCTTCCTTAATAAAAACCCTCGAGAAAGTTGGGATAGAAGGAAATTACTTAAACATCATAAACGCCATTTATGAGAAGCCCATAGCAAATATCACCTTCAATGGGGAAAAACTGAGAGCTTTCCCCCCTGAGATCAGGAACACGACAGGGATGTCCACTCTCACCACTGTTGTTTAACATAGTGCTGGAAGTCCTAGCATCAGCCATCAGACAACAGAAGGAAATAAAAGGCATCGGAATTGGAAAGATGAAGTCAAACTTTCACTTTTTGCAGATGACATAATACTCTACAGGGAAAACCTGACAGACTCCATCAAAAGTCTGATAGAACTGATCCGTAAATTCAGGAACGTCACAGGGTACAAAATCAGCGTACAGAAATCAGTTGCATTTTTATATACCAATAATGAAGCAACAGAAAGAGAAATCAGGAAACTTATCCCATTCACAATTGCANTAGGTAACCAATGGGATGGGAAAAGGTATTTGCAAATGACATATTGGATAAAGGGCTATTATCTAAAGTCTATAAGGAACTCACCAAACTCCACAGCCAAAAAAACCAAAAACCAAAAACCAAAAAACAAAACCAAAAACAAATAATCCAGTGAATAAATGGGCAGAAGACATGAATAGACACTTTTCCAAAGAAGACGTCCAGATGGCTAACAGATACATGAAACAATGTTCAACGTCACTCATTATCAGGGAAATAGAAATCAAAACCACACTGAGATACCACCTCACACTGGTCAGAGTGGCTAAAATGTACATATCAGGAGACTATAAGATGCTGGCGAGGATGTGGAGAACGGGAATCCTCTTAAACTGTTGGTAGGAATGCAAACTGGTGCAGCTCCTCTGGAAAACAGTGTGGAAGTTCCTTCAATAAATTAACAATAGAACTCCCCTATGACCTAGCAATAGCACTGCTAGGAATTCACCCAAGGGATACAGGAGTGCTGATGCAGAGGGGCACATGGACCCCAATGTTCATAGCAGCACTTTCAAGAATAGCCAAATAATGGAAAGAGCCTAAATGTCCATCAACTGATGAATGGATCAAGAAGATGTGGTTTATATATACAATGGGATACTACTTGGCAATGAGAAAGAGTGAAATCGGGCTATTTGTAGCAACGTGGATGGAACTGGAGGGTATTATGCTAAATGAAATAAGTCAGTCAGAGAAGGACAAATAAATGCTTTCATATTTGGATTTTAACAGAAGACCTAGCAGAAGATCATTGGGGAGGGAAGGGGGAAAAATAGTTACAGAGAGGGAGGGAGGCAAACCATGAGAGACTCTTAAATACTGAGAACACACTGAGAGTTGATTGGGGGTGGAGGAGAGGGGAAAGTGGGTGATGGGCATGGAGGAGGGCACTTGTTGGGATGAGCACTGGGTGTTGTATAGAAACCATTTTGACAATAAATTATATTTTTTAAAAAAGAAAATAAAACAAGAAAGCTATTTCAAATGCTTCTTTATTTAGATACCTTTCCCTGGTCCTGGGATTGAGGGAAAACAGGGCACAGGCAAGGAGAGGGAACAGTGACCAGATGATGAAATAAAAGGATAAGAGTACCCTAATCCATTTTTTTAAATTTTTTTATTTATTTCTAGGAGAGAGAGAGAGACAGCGTGAGCAGGGGAGGGTCAGAGAGAGAGGGAGACACAGACTCTGAAATAGGCTCCAGGCTCTGAGCTGGCAGTCAGCACAGAGCCCGACGTGGGGCTCGAACCCACGAACCACGAGATCATGACCTAAGTGAAAGTCGGACGCTTAACCGACTAAGCCACCCAGGCGCCCCACCCTCATCCATAATAATTGTGGAGTCAGATCTTTCATCAAGATCCGATATTTTTTTCACCAGCAAAAAATATTATTAGCTATGTGAGCCCCCAAGATATACTCCATTATGCCAAATACCCTAAGGTTAGATCAGATTCAGGGTGCCTCCTTCCTTAGATCAGTTTCCAAATAGGATTCAAGTCTACAAAACAAATCTCTGGGTTCCATTTATCAATATCCAAGGTTTTAGCTATTAAGAGGACCTAGCAAGGTTTGCTAGACAGACTGGTTTTTGAGATGGGTGACTTACTTAAAAATATAATTTCATGGCTCATCCTTGGACTTCTTGGCTGTGTACCTGGACTCTCCTAGGTTATTAATTTGTCACCGCAGCATTGACAGAGTTGAGCTAATGTCTTCATGAAACCTTTAGGATCGAAGTTCAGTTCTCCCACCATCATGGCTTCCCTTCATCTTCTCTTCTACCACAGTCTGGCCCTAATGTCCTTGACTTTCTAACCCACTTACCAAAGGACAGCAGGGCATCACAGTTAAAAACATTTTCTTGGAGCCAATCTACCTGAATTCAGATCTTGGCTCTATTACATAATGTAACATGGGGCAAATTACTGAATATTTTTATGCCTCAGTTTCCTTATGATAATAGTACCTACATCACAAGACTGTTTTGAGGATTTCACGTTATTATAAGCATTTAGAAAAATGACTGGTATGTGATACACATTACAAAAATGCTTATTAAATAAAATAAATAAATACCTGTACTAGACCGGATTATCTCTGTCCCAACAACATGGCCCAGCAGGTCATACTGATTCAGACGAGAGCCATCCTGTGCCACTTCCACAGATTTGTTCTTCCCAAGAGTCCAAGAATAAACCACTTCAGCTGTTGTATAGGCATCTAAGGCAGAAAAGGGTCAAGAAGAAGTTGAAGGAAAAGCAAAATAATTATCTTTAATACTAAACTTACATGAGACTGAAATACAACTTTCATCTTAAAAAAGTTCTGGGTATACGTTCCTCTTCAGCTGAAGCACATTTATCCATCCATCTAGGAAACATTCATTGAATGACTTCTATAGTTTATTCTGGGTACACAGAAATGAACACTAAGTGGTCTCTTCTTTCAATAACTCAGTCTTCTGGGCTGTTAATAAACTGTTAAACTTTTCCTTCTCTTGAAGGATAGACAGTAGAGGCAAGGGGAGGAATACCTAAAATATATCTAATGAAAATGTCACAAATT
>NW_027527958.1:98875-115215 GCF_008692635.1 Crocuta crocuta
AAATTTTTAAAATTGATTATGAGAAAAGCATATGAGATAAGGTAAAAAATCATAGTAGGAATATTTTAAATTAAACACATTAAAACTTCCAAATTAAAATAGCAATAATTATTAAAATTTTCTTTATTATTATTTTTTAATGTTTACTTATTTTTGAGAAAGAGACAGAGCATGAGCAGGGGAAGGGCAGAGAGAGACACACACAGAATCCGAAGCAGGCTCCAGACTCTGAGCTGTCAGCACAGAGCTTGATGTGGGACTCCAACCCATGAACCGTGAGATCATGACCTGAGCCAAAGTTGGATGCTTAACTGACTTAACCACCCAGGTGCTCTATTACAATTTTCTTTTAAAAAATATTACCACTTTGATTTGCAAAACAGAAACTTGCCTCCTTTTCTTCTGTACCAAGATGTTAATGTCAGATATTATATTTGGAATTCCCATGTTGAGTATGGAGTTTAGTATGGATTAGTTTTAACAGAGGTGTGGCCAAGAGAAATGGTTAGAGAATAAGGAGTGAGGTTATTTAGTTTAAGTCAGTATCTTAAAGGAAAAGAGTTACTTTCTTTCCAGACACAGATTTAGTCTTTGTACAGTGGGTTTAAGTTTTGGGGTAAGCACCTTGCCCTAACTTAGGCACGTAGGCTCATAAAGAGAAGCTGAAGCATACTCTTCATCTATTTCTCCCAACTTGTTCAAGTCACTGGGAGCTCTCCAGCTCCTGATGGCAGCTGCTGTCTCTGTAATATGCTTTATTTAAGCCTTTTACCACAAAACAGATAATTCCTAGTGAATCTAACAATGAACAATCATAAATTTGTCTCTATAAAACTTTGCAACATTGGATATACATTTCATAAGTCTGACATTAACACTAACATATACTAATTATGGTCCACTTATATTATATTTAGGACTTTTTTCAAAAAACCCAAGTAAACCATTTTCTGATTTGCTTGTAATGGGAAACAGCCAAAAATTTCTTCATTCACATAAAAATTCTCATTGAAATCATGAAAAATACACATAATTCTACAGTAATTTTTATATCTGTGCTCTCATAAGCTACAAAAGAAAATGCCACAAGAAATACAACTTTCCACATAATATGCTCTGTATATGGCCTCAGTCATTTATTCAACACAGACAAAAATACTTCTAGTTCAACATATAATTCTTCTGCAATAGACATTTTTATAAATTTGGCATCTATAAAATATTTTGGGGGGTACCTGTGTGGCTCAGTTGACTAAGCGGCCAACTTCAGCTCAGGTTGTGATTTCATGGTTTGTGGGTTTGAGCCCCATGTCACGCTCTGTGATTACAGCTCAGAGCGTGGAACCTGCTTTGGATTCTTTGTCTCCGTCTCTCTCTGACCCTCCCCTGCTCACACTCTTTGTGTGTCTCTCTCTCAAAAATAAATAAACATTAAAAACAAAATTTTAAAAATATTTTGGTACCTGGGAATGTCTGTTGCTCAATACATAATTGCATTTCCCAGCAGCAACACTCAGTGTATGCATTCAAACAGAAAAGTTGTTGAACTTTCAGTTTATGTTTTAAGGTTAAGATTTCCACTGTACATCTTTTTTATATATCAGTTATAGTTCTTTATACCAAATTGCATGATGAATATCTGAAGTTTTATTTCTTCAACAAAGGCATAGTTTGTATGTATAGTAAAGGTGTAGAAATATTCATTTCCTTTTTTTTTACTTTTTGAGAGTGGGAGAGCTAGTGGGGGGGCAAAGAGAGGGAGGGAAGGCGGGAGAGAGAGAGAGACAGAGAGACAGAGAGAGAGAGACAGAGAATCTTAAGCAGTCTCCATCTCCATGGTCAGCATGGAGCCTGATGCAGGGCTCAATCTCACCACTGTGAGATCATGACCTCAGCTAAAATCAAGAGTTGGACGCTTAATCAACTGAACCACCCAGGCACCCCAAAATATTCCTCATTTCTATAAGGAAATGCAAACACACCTATATGTTTTGAAACCAGTCCTCTCAGTATTTTTTTCCTTATGTTTTGATAGCTACAGGTATAAGAACTATGTCACTTTCCTTTTCATTCTACTAGGAGTTCTTAATTCTATATGTAAAAGTGCAAGTGAGTTGATGAATGGCAACTAACATTGGACTCTTTTTTCAGGAAGAGGGTAGAAAATGATGGAGATTTGGGTGAATGGCAAGAATATGTCCAATTGCAAGTGCAACCACTACTCAGCTGATTGTGGCCACATGAGAATTTGTGACCAATGTCATATCTTCTGATTTCATAAAATAATAAGCAAATCTTGGGTTTTATGTGACATCTCTTGAATTTCAAATCTTTGCAAATAACTTTAAAAGTTATGGGGTGCCTGGGCAGCTCAGTCGGTTAGGCATCCGACTTCAGCTCAGGTCATGATCTCACACTCCGTGAGTTCAAGTCCCTCCTTGTGCTCCGTGCTCACAGATCAGAGCCCATAGCCTTCTTCAGATTCTGTGTCTCCCCCTCTTTCTGCTCCTCCTCTGCTCACACTCTGTCTCTGTCTCTCTCTCCCTCAAAAATAAATAAACATTAACATTTTTTAAAAAAGTTATAACCACTATATATGGATCAAACAAATGACATATGCAAGCTACCAATTTTCAACATCTCGTCTAGAGATCTTCTCCTATAGATGGCTATGGTCTTCTGTGATTCAGCCTTGGAAACAAAGCATCTTCTTCTGCCTATGGGTATCTAGGGTTCCCAACTGGTGTTGTAGATCTTTATTGTCACCAAGAAGAAAGGGAAATCGTCTCCTAAGAATTCTTCTCATTTCCTAACTTAAAAATTATTCTAAGACTATTAAGTGAAGACTATCACAAGGCCCTATCCTCTCATTTTTATCAGTGCTTTCTATCTTTAGTATATATGCTTGGAGTTTCCCTACTCCTAAGCAGAGAATCACCTGTATATTTATTCTTATCTTTGCTTTTCAGGTGGTTGTAATTCTCTATGTTTGTAGGACAATAAAACCAATGTTCTGCCCAATATACCCAAGAGTTTGACAATGTAAAGACTAGACTAGGTCTGTTTAGGGAAAGGGTAGGGGATAGAAGATATTTTCCACCCCTAAGAAAGAAAAGGAATTTTTTGGTAGATCTCTTAACTTAAGCTGAGTACTTTGAGCAGGCAATCCTGAATACTAGCCCTAAAAATCCTAGCATGTCCTAGTACAGATGTGACAATAAAACATGCTGCTATCAGTACCTTAGAAATGGCACTGGGCCCAGAATGGCAACCTGCTTTAAACAAAGTGTAGTAGTTTCATTTCTTTGACAATAATATATGAGAACAGAGGGACTTATAGGGAAAAACTGTCCCTCCATTATTATGGAGGTCAAAGCAGGAAAGGCATGAACTAATAAAGGAAGAGAAGGAAGAAGGAGAAATAAATTAAAAAAAATAAATTGAAAGCTACTTGATTGTTCACAGTCTAACCCTGTAAAGGCACCCATGGTGGTGAGGGGGGTGGAGTGAGGGTGGAGTCATTGCTTCTGCTCAGAGTGAACTATTAGAGAAGGATTCATAAAGTAGATAATGCTTAGAAGATAAGCCCACCTTTAAAAGGTGAAAGGACATTCATATCAAAAGAACAGCCTGGCAAAGGCAAAAAGCACACAAGAGCATCAATGTTAAGGAAATCAATAGTACCCCTCAATTTAGATGCTAGAGAGAAGCTGAGGTAATATTGCCCTAATTGCCCACACTAAGAAATGAGGGCTTTAGTTGTGGATATGCTTCAAGTAGAGAAAGAACATAGCAAAATGTATGCTTTTGAAAGAATGCCCTTGCTGCAGTATGGATGACTGAATGGAAATTAGTGAAACTAAAGCTAAAACATCAGTTAAAAGGCCTTCACAAATTCTGGTGTGAGTGACCCTTAGGGCATAACAGATGGTAATTAAGTTTAATTGAGTGAGATAGAGAGGATATTTCAGAGGTAGAACAGATAGATTATAACTGATAGCTTTTCATGAAGGTTAAGAAAGGAAAGGAGGACATTTAAGGAAGGATTCTACATGACTTTAAGATTGTAGCTTTTACAAGTTGTAGATAATGATGAAATTCATAGAACAAAACCTGTTGAGGAATAGAACTCTTCTCCGTTAGGTTTTTTATTTCTTCTCTTCTTCCATGTCCCTTGGCCTCCTTTAGCCTCTCAACTTCCCTCCCATACCTTTCTTCTCTACCCTTTTTTCTCAGTTGCAATCATTCTATTTTCATGGAGTAGCAGGGGTAGAATGTGTGTGTTGGAGGTGAATACTGCAGAAAGAATATCTACCAGAGGATTAGAAATTTTGCATCCCCAGAATGGTCCCCTTAACATATATTGGACAGACTATGATGACACAAGCATTTCATTGTCTCCTTCTGTTACTTGAGCCTCGGTATGTATTAGACCCCAGGAAAATGGGAAATAAAAACAATCCTGCCACAATGGCACCAATGAGAAAGCATTCCCTTTGAACTCATCTTGTCAGATGACTTGCTTGCTTGACTAAGTCAGTCAACAAATATTAAGACATTATATTTGACAGTAAAGGCACAGAGGTGGGGAAGTGTTTCATTAGATACAGTGATCAGAGAAGACCTCTTTGAACGAGTGGTTTTTAACTTGAAACCTAAGAAATGAGAAAGCCAGAACTTGATGGGGAATATTTTAGAACAAGAAAACAGCAAGTACAAAGGCTTCTAAGTAGGAAAGATTTGAACTGTTATATGAGCTAGCAGGCCAACGTAAAGGGGAGAGCAATATGAGATGAAGTTGAAGAAGTATGTAACAACCAGAATACAGAATCTAATAAACCAAGAATGGGAACACAAAAGGTTTTAGAGAAAAACTAATCAGTCCGTTTGGGCATATTGAGTAAAATTACAAGGATTCTGATGAACATAACAACTATAGCCTAAGACTGGTATATATGAAACCAAATAAAAACAGACATTGTGTAGGTTTATAACTAAAACAAATACTTAAATTCTCAGGACTTTAAATTATCTGAAGTGATAGGACAGCTTATAGCTACTACTTACTGGCCAAATTTTAGATTTCTAACATGAGGTTTATGTGTTTCTGCATCTATCATGGTGATCATGTGGTTTTTGTCCTCTATTATACCAATACGCAGTATTACATGGAATTTTGGATATTAAGCCAACTTTATATTTTTAGGATTGTAAACATAGTGTACAATCCATTTATAAGTTGCTTGATTCAGTTTGCTAGTATTTTGTTGAAGATTTTTCTCTCTATACTCATAATATTTTTCTGTGGTTTTTCTTGTGATCCTTTTTTTTTGATCAGAGTAATAACGACCTGATTGAAGGAGTTAAGAAACGTTACCTCCTTTTCTATATTTTGCAACACTTTGTGAAGACTTAGTATTAATTCCTCTTTAAATATTTGGTATTTAGCCCTGGTTTTTTAGTTTAGTTAGTTTTGTCTTTTTGTTTTGCAGAGGGTGTGGGGACTTATTACATTACTAATTTAATGTCTTTGTTATGAGTTCAAAAACCATTTCTATTTCTTCTTTAGTCAGTTTCAGTAATTTGTATATTTCTAGGAATTTCTCCATTTCATCTAGGTTTTCTAATTTGTTGGCATACAGTTGCTNTTTTAGTAATTTAATTCTTCTTCTTTTTTTGGCTTGGTCAGTCTAGCTAAAAGTTTACCAGTTTTGTTGATCTTCTCAAAGAACCAACTTTTAGATTCTTTGATTCTTTTTAATGTTTCTCTATTCTCTATTTCATTTAATTGNATTAATTAATTATTGATTTATTCTTTTTATTCATTTTTTCTTTCATTTTAATATAAGCTTTGTAGTTATACATTTCCCACTGAACAATGCTTTAAGCTGATGCGTTCCTTAAATTTTGGTATAAGATACATCATTTTCATTTATTTCAACTATTTTCTTTTTTTTAAATGTCTATTTTTGAGAAGCAGTGAGAGACAGAGCACAAGGATGGGAGGGGAAGAGAGAGAGGGAAACACAGAATCCAAAGAAGGCTCCAGGCTCTGAGCTGTCAGCACAGAACCCAACGCGGGGCTCAAACCCACAGACCGTGAAATCATGACCTGAGCCGAAGTCGGACGTTCAACCGACTGAGCCACCTAGGTGCCCCTATTTCAACTATTTCCTAACTTCCCTTGTGATATTTTCTTTGACCCATTCTTTATTTAGGAGTGCACTGTTTATTTAGGAGTGCATATGTCAGCACATTTGTGAATTTCTCAAATTCTCTGGTTTTTCATTTCTAATTTGATTCAATTGAACACACTTTGTATGATTTTAATAGTTTCAAACTTACTGAATATTGTTTTATGGTCTAATATGGTCTAACATATGTTCTACCCCAGATAAATGTTCCATGTGCTCTTGAGAGTAATATGTATTTTGATGTTGTTTGACACAGTATAATAGTTTGTTAGATCTGTTTGGTTTATAATTTTGTTCAAGACCTTTACTTCTATGTTGTTTTCTCTAATGATCTGTTGAAAGTGGAGTTGTGAAATCTTTAGTTATTACCATTGGCTATTTTTCTCCTTTCAAATTTTTTCAGTTTTGTTTCATGTATTTTGGGGTTCTGTGGTTAAATACATGTATATTTACAATCATTATATCTTTCTGATGGATTGGCCCTTCTATTATTACAAAATCTTCAAGGCTTCTACAGAATGTAGAAGAAATGGATAGGAATAGCGCTTCCTGATTTTACTGAGAATAAGCACTTCTCTTGAATAATACTTCTAAGATTGCTGTGAACCTTTGGTGAGAGTTTGGGGAAACTTTATTTTGAAAAATTTTTACAATGTTCTCATTGGTTTTATGGGAGAGAATTTCAGAAGGCCTTACTCTACTATTCCAGAATTGTTCCTCATTAGAGATAATTTTTCCCATTGTATTTTTTTCATTATTTAAATTCCAGTATAGTTAACATAGAATGTTACATTAGTTTCAGGTGCACAATATAGTGATTCAGTAATTCCATACATCACCCGGTGCTCATCACAAGTGCACTCCTTAATCCCCATCCCCTATTTCACCCACTCCCCTCCCTTACCTCTTCCCTGGTAACCACCACTTTGTTCTCATTAGAGATTATTTTAAGGCTAATTTTCACTGCCCACTTAAGAATTTAAGAACTTAAATTACTCTTTCCTTCTTGATGCACTCTCTTTGGCTTCCAGGACAGTATGTTCCCTTAAGTTTCCTCATACTTTACCTGTCTTCTCCTCCATATTTACCATGTTATTCCCTTCTCTGTAGCCTTTAAATGTTATACTGACTGAAGAGACAGTCCTTGATACTCCTGTCTACATATGGTCATTTCCTTAGTGATATCCTCCAGCCTTTGGCTTTAAATGCCATCTGTATGAATGATACCTAAATTAAATCTGCAGTCATCTTTTCTGGACATCAGACTTACATTCCATATAATTGGCACCCAGAAGTACTATTTGTGTCCCTGTTCAAGGACAGCCTGTACCATGAGTAACCACTATCCTGGCTATTGTTTCCATGTGGGAATTCCTTCCTGACATTTATTGGAAAATTTATATATTTCTCTGGATATCAAATACTGATAAAAAATAATTGAAAATGAGCAAAATGGAAAAGTATTATAATTCTTATGTAAGAATTAAAGCTTAACAATGGACATACAGATATCACTGATTTGAAGGACTCTACTAAAGTCAAGTTAAAAGCAAGAGCAGAAAATTCTGGCACATTGAGTTAAAGATTTTGAAATTTCCATGTGTCAGTACAGGAGTATATGTTAATCTTATCAGTTGATTTTGATTAGTGTGTGTGTGTGTGTGTGTGTGTGTGTGTGTGTGTGGCCCTGTATGCTGGTAATGGTTAGTCTTTCTGACAAATTATACTTTTTTTTTTTTGAGGATCAAATGAGAATATATTTTTTAAAGCTTGAGAATAGTAAACTCAAAAGCTACTGGGTAGCATTGTAATTTACTGTTAGGATTGAAGTAATAATATCAAACATTGTGGTCACAGATTAATCAATTTAGGTAATTACTGTAGGACTAATTATTCTTCACAAAAACAGATAATTCCATATTCACACTGCATTCAGAGGTCTGCAATATGACTTCTAACATGTTCTAGACATCTTTGTCAACATCCCCAAAATTCTTTTTTTTAATAATTCTATATTATATGCATAGTATAAAATATACAAACTCTATTATTTCAAGAATAAGTTTGAGATGCAAAGTAAACCTTTAAATTGGTAATTTTGACATTTGATTCTGTGTAGTGCCATTTATCTTGTTAAGAAATAAAGAAAATCTTATTATTCAAATACTCTATAATAAGATTTTCTGGTATTTTCCAGTTTTTGAGTATCTTTTATACACTACTGGTATTTGCTACTACTTCTAAACTTACTATCTCTTACTTATTAGAAGAAAATTTGTATATTCATAGTAAACACTAAGGAACATAAAGAAGATTGGAAATATTTTATGAATAACATTTAATGTATAATATTTTTAGAAATTCCAACTCTNTTTTATACATTTGGATATATTATCAAGAGCAATGATAGATAAAATATTAAGGACTTCTAACACCACAGATGAATTCTGTCTGGTTTTGTATATGATATAAATGAAATCATGCACTATAATACATTTATGTGTTGGGCTTTTGCTCAGCATTAAATCTATAACTTCATCCATGTTGTTGAGTATATTTGTCACTGTTGTACAGGAGTTTATTGTGTGAATATATCATAGATTTTGTATCTGTTCTAAGGGATGTTAGGGTAGTTTTCAGTTTGGGGCAACTAAAATTAGCTCTGCTATGAACATACATTATATGCCTTTTAGTAGACATAAATACTGATTTATGTTTAGAAATATACTCAGGACTGGAAATGTTAGGTTATATGACGTGTTCATGCTGAGTACTAGTAGAAACCAGCAAACAATTCTGAGTTCTCTATTCTATTCCATTGGTCTATGTGTCTGTTTTTGTGCCAATAACATACTGTCTGGATAATGACAGCTTTGTAGTAGAGGCTAAAGTCTGGGATGGTGATACCTCCCGTTTTGGTTTTCTTCTTCAATATTACTTAGGCTATACAGGGTCTTTTGTGGTTCCATACAAATTTTAGGATAGTGTGTTCTAGTTTTGAGAAGAATGCTGGTGCAATTTTGATTGGGATTGCATTGAATGTGTACATTGCTTTGGGTAGTAATGACATTTTAACTATATTTATTCTTCTGATCCATGAACATGGAATGTTTTTTCATATCTTTGTGTCTTCTTCAATTTCCTTCATAAGTTTTCTATGGTTTTCATCATACAGATCTCTTATATCCNTTGTCTAAAATGAGTTTATTGTAGACAGCAAATATATGGATTTTGTTTTTTTTATCCATTCTGCTACCCTATGTCTTTTGATTGGGGCATTTAGTTCCTTTACATTCAGTGTTTGTATTGAAAAATATGGGTTTAGAGTCATTATGTCCTTTGTGGGATTCATGCTTGCGGTGTGTCTCTAGCATCTTGCATTCCTTGCAACATTTCCCTCAGAGTGTCCCCCTCAGGATTACTTGTAAGGCTGGTTTAGTGGTGACAAGTTCTTTCAATTTTTGTTTATTGGAAAGACTTTTATCACTCCTTCTATTCTGAACGACAGGCTTGCTGTATAGAGGATTCTTGGCTGCATATTTTTTCTGCTCATCACATTGAATATCTCCTGCCATTCCTTTTTGGCCTGACAAGTTTCATTAGATAGGTCTGTCACCACTCTGATAGGTTTCCCTTTGTATGTTAGGACCCTTTTCTCCCTAGCTGCTTTCAAAATTCTCTCTTTGTACTTATATTTTGCCATTTTCACTATGATATGTTGTGCAGAAGATCAATTCAAATTATGTCTGAGGGGAGTTCTCTGTGCCTCTTGAATTTCAACGTCTACTTACCTCCCCAGGCTGGTTGGGGAAGTTCTCTGCTATGATTTGTTCCAGGACTCCTTCAGCACCTATCCCTCTCTCTTCCTTTTCCCTCTTTCTTTCTTTTCTGGGATTCCTAGGATACGGATATTGTTCCGTTTTATTGTATCGCTGAGCTCTCTAACTCTTCTTTCATGTTCCTGCATCAGTTTATCTCTATTTTTCTCAGTTTCTTCTTTTTCTATAATAGTGACTTCTAAATCCCTTATTCTCCTTTCTGCCTCTTCAATCCGTGCATTGGACGCCTCCAGTTTATTATGTATCTCATTTGTCGTAGTTTTTAATTCATCATAACTNGCGCTCCAGTCCCTTCTTGAACCAAGTGCTGCAACTCACTTTTTTGCGTGTGTAAACTCCCTGTGCCGGGGGCACAGCCAAGGCGGGCCGTGCTCTATATCCCAGGCTCTATATCCTCGTTTCCGGATCTCACTCTGCACACCCCATTGAAACTGTCAGAGACACAAACTCGCAGGCGATCCCCTCAGGGCAGTCCCAAGCCTCTTGCCTTCCCCCTGAGGACTGAGCCAGAAGCTGCTGCTCCAGTCTCCTCCAGGTCAGGTTGGCGAGTGAGGAGTGGTTTCATCCAGGGGTAGCCTGGGATGAGTGAGTCCCGCCCAGGGTCAGCTGGAGAGCAGGAAACTGGGTCCCTCTGTGTCCTGTCGCTGGAAACATGAACTTGCGGGCAAATCTCCCAGTTTTAAACCCTTCGCCCTTCCCTCTAGGGATCCAGCCTAGCCAGAAGCACAAAGGCGGGGCGCCGTGCGTCCCCTCCAGGTTGAGCAGGCACGCTAGGAGCAGTTCCCCTGGGGGTCTCTTGGGACGAGTGTGTCCCGCCTCGGGTCAGCTGGAGAGCAGGAAACCAGGTCCCTCTGTGTCCTGAGCGGAGGTTTCACTGTTCCCCAGCAACAGTGACAGTGTCTTGAGCAGTTTTGGCCACTCTCTTTCCCCTCTACACTCCCTACAGAGGGAATCGGCCCCATCCCTCTGTGTCTCTGGTCCTGGACCGATTTTATCTTTCCCAGTTCGCACTCACGCTAGAAGGTTTTCTCAGCGGACTCTGTCTCCTTTTCCTCCAAAAACTCCTGGATTCTGTAAGGGTTCCTATGGCTTCAGGCCTTCTCCCTGCGAGATACGGGGGCGAGTGCAATATACGGAGTTTCCTACTTCTCTGCCATCTTCCCCCCTCTCCCCTATGGAGGTTTCTGACTACTACTTAATAATTATGGATTTGAGTCATTAGTCATGTATATTCAATGCAAATATTTTCTCCCACCCTGTGGCATTTTCACCACTGTCTTTTGATAGAGACCGTGTACTAATTTTTAATACATCCTAATTGGTCCTCTTTTACCTTTGTTATTAGTGCTATTTTATGTCCTATTTAAGTAATCTCTACTTCTTCCAAGGTCATAAAGATATTCTCTCATGTTTTCTTCTAAAAAATTTATTGTTTTACCTTTCACCTTTTCACATTATATCTACAATCCATCTGAAATTTATTTTTGTGCATGATGAGAAATAAAAGTCAAGATTTCTTTCTCTCTCTCTTTCCTTCCCTCCCTATCAGCCTCTCTTACCCTCTCCCTCTCTGCTTTTGGACTTTCTGTTATGTCCCATTAGTCTATTTGTCTATCATTCCAATAATAATACCTATAGATTTAAAATATACATGTAGCTTTAAAACTTTGAAATAAGTCTTGATATATGGTATTAGATTTGATTAGATTGTAAGTTCTCTAGCTTTTTTCTTCTTCAAGATTGCCTTAGCTATTTTTTATACTTTTGTACTTTTATCTAAATTTTACAATCAGTGTTTTCTTCACATTTATCCTTCTTAGTGTTTACCAACTTCTTGAATCTTTAGACTGATAACTTTAAAAATGTTTGACCTGTATTTAATTATTGCTTTTGCTCTTTTCTCTCCATTTTTCTTCTGCAAAATTACACATCACAATGTATTTTACTGTGTCCCACATTTCTTACTTTTTTCTGTATTTTTGTGTCCCTGTGTTTCAGTTTTGCTATTTTCTGTTTACCCATTTTTAAGTTCTCTAATCCTGTCTTCTGCTTGTTAAATCTTCCCATTGAATTCTGAAGTTTGCATGTGTACTTTCCCATAGGTAATTTCTAATGTGTTCTTCTTTATAGATTCCAATTTTCTGTTGAAATTCTGTTTTATCTCTTTTAACTCTTATATTCATCTTTTTTCCTTTTCCTTGGACATATTAACCATAGTTGTTAAGATTCCTTGTCTACAAACTCTGATATGGCAGTCACCTGTGGATCTATTCCATATTCTACCCCCTACCTTTTGTTTTGTTTTGTTTTAAAATCTTGGTTTTAGGTCATATAGTCCTGTCTATTGGTATGTTTATTGATTTTTTTATTGAATTCCAGACATTGTATAATAAAACTGTATAGTTTTCAGATGATGTTGGCTTCCACTAGAGGGGCTTCATTTTTCCCTTTGCTAAGCAGATAGTTTGGGAGAAATATTACCTTAATCCCATAAGGGACTGAGTTGGGTTATAGTTTTGGTTAAACTTGATATGTCCCTGCTGTTCCCTTGTAAACAGGGCATTGCTTCTCTAGGGTTTTAAACTGATAGCCTAGCATGCCTTCTTTTTTATGGCATTGGGAGACTGTAGGAAAGCCAGCTTTACTTTTTAGAGGTTTTCATATTCTTGTTTGTCCTTATGATTTATTCATATTCAAAATTCAGCAACTGTATTGAGAGGGATATCAGCCAAGAGTTTGAGACCGTCTAGATCTCTATTTTTATCACTTTAGTTCTGTGTACCCATTAAAACTATTGCTTTTTTTATCTATCATCTAGCATCAGCCCTATGGCTAGAGTCAAACTTGAATTCTAAGCTGCAATCCATGGCTAGAATTGACAAATATCACAAAGAATGAAGAAGCTGCAGGTTACACATTCATCTATGGGAGGTTCTACCTTTTCTCCAGAATTTTTGTCTTTCAATCTTCATTGCTTCTACAGTTCTATGTTTTCTAAGTGTTCAGGAGCCATTGTTATTTATCATCTGAACTATTGCCACAAACTTTAACTGGATTTCCTTCCTCTATTCTTCCCCACAAACTTTAACTGGATTTCCTTCCTCTATTCTTCCCATACTTATATTTTAACAGAGTATCCACAATTATTAAAACATAAGTTAGATAATATAATCATTTTGTTCAAAATATCCCAATTACTCTTCATTTTCTCTCAGTAAAATTCAATGTCCTTTAATGTCCTACAAGATTATAGATGACCTGCCTTCTTCTTTGATCTCATACTCTCCTAGTGCTTTCCCCTTTACTGTGTCCAGCCATACTGAACACTGATCGTCCTTGAAGAAGTTAGATACTTTTCTGACTCAGGGTCTTATCCCGGGCTGTTCCCTCTACCTAGAGCACAGTTTCCTCTAATATCTGCATTGTTAATGCTTTTACCTTTTTAAAATCTCTGCTCAATTGTCACTTTTTCAAAGAGGACTATGCTTAATACTCTACTTTAAATTTCAGTGGCAACACCTATCTTCCATCTAGACATGACCGNATACAACATACTTCATACTTTACTTTTTATTTTTTTTATTTTAAAAACTTTTAATGTTTATTTATCTTTGAGAGACAGAGACGGACAGAGCATGAGCGGGGAAGGGGCAGAGAGAGAGGGAGANGTTTTAGTCATTGATGTATTCCAAACTCCTACAATAGAGCCTGGCACATAAAAGACAATCTATAAGTGTTTGACAATGATTGAAAAAAATATGTCACATGTAATTATTTGGGTCTTTTCAAATGCTCCTTTTAATTTAAAATACAGAGTTAAATTTAATTTAGACACAATCAACACAGACCTTGATATATTGCTCAGATGACTCCCTATATGAAACTTACTCTGAAATTCTTACAGTTAAACTCACTCAAATTTATTCAATTTTGATTTTTCTAATTTATTTAAAAATGGGCTATGTATTTATTCNAAATAAGAAAATTTCCCGAGTCTCTTTCTATCTACCATTTACTGTAGAGAATTAATAGAATTATATAAGATACAGGTAGAAAAGGCATTCAAAAATATAAACACATTCTCTTTTGGGTATCTTGTCCTTAGGAAGCAGCTATTATACTCCAATTTAGTTAGTTTGTTTGCTTATTTATTTATTATGCATTTGTTTACTCCTTCTCAATTATGTATTTAAATTGCAGTTACTTTATATTCAGTGTAACATTAGTTTCAGGTGTACAATATAATGGTTCATCGCTTATATACATCACTCAGTGCTCATCAAAATATATTAGCTCTGTCTTGCTCTATTTTCTGACAATTTAGGAGACATAAGTTAATTTTTCAATTAAATGACAGGAATGAGTCTGAAAGGGTGAGATAATATTTGCTATCTAGAAAGAAAACTCTATAAAAATTACATCTCCTCCTCCTGATTAGTTAGTACTATTGAACGCCACTCCCCTTCCCCATTCCCATACCAGCCTGGGTTTTAGCTTTAGGAGCTACGAGGGGACAGAATAGGAAATACTCATTTTCCTTCAGAAAAATATCAGGTAAACAGAAGTGAAAAAAATACATACAGCTTCCAAACTTCAGTGGGCAGGCATGTACGTCCATAGGAAAATCTTCCAAATGCATGGGACATTCAGCATGGATTGTCAACCTAACACAAGGAGAACACAAAATTAGATTAAGCTAAAATGAAAGGTATTAAACACAGAGCTGAGTTCTCATTTACCAGCAATAGGGTGCCCCATAAGAATAATGGGATTTCATTTACTTAGGTTCACTGAGATAGAAATCTTTATGAACACAAGTGATGAATTAATAGGACCAGACAGCAACTCAAAGTAGCATTCAGTATTTAGATTTTAAAATCAGATTTGAGGGGTGCCTGGATGGCTCAGTTGGTTAAGCATCTGATTTCAGCTCAGGTCATGATCTCATGGTTCGTGGGTTCAAGCCCCGTGGTGGGCTCTGTACTAACAGCTAGCTCAGAGCCTGGAGCCTATTTCAGATTCTGTGTCTCCCTCTATCTATAACACTCCCCTGCTCACGCTCTCTCTCGCGCTCTCTCGCTCTCACTCTCTTTCTCTCTCTCAGAAATAAAATATTAAAAAATTCTCTAAATAAAATAAAATTTCAGATTTGAATCCCACCTTACCACCTTTAGAAAAAAATTTATAACTTGTCTGCCTTAGCTGAGCTCTCTCAGCCAGCTCTCCCCCTCAAAGAAGCCTTAAAACAACATGTTCTGACTTATTCACTGCTTGATAATAGTTTAATTATTTATTAAATAATTCTCATCAGCNTGAGGATGAGCACTGGGTGTTATATGGAAACCAACTTGACAATAAGCTATTAAGAAAAAGAAATACATAAAACATTTTCAAAAAATTTAAAGACTACACTGGGAAGGAGAGATTAATATCTTTATCTTGATAATGAACAGGTACAAAAGATGGCTCTGCTGGTCATAGCAACTATCTAGCTTTCTTGAAGGAGATGGCTCTTGGAGAACATATACTGCATGCACATGCACACATGTGCTTGTGCACTCATGCATGTGCACACACGCACACACACAACTGGCCAGGAAAAAGAAAATGAAGGTAATGGAGGACATCAAAAACCTCAGAGGTTAAGTCTAAAGACCCCATGCTTTCTTAATAGTAACAACATGTGAAAGAGACTGCATGGATTCCTCAATGAAAATCTGAATGGAGTATGATTTGCAATGGTCACATATTCATTCTCTTTTATTACTCTGCATAAATAATCTATTCTAAGATATCCCCTCTGATTTCTTGCCAACAAACTGGGAAATCTGGAAGAAATGGATAAATTCTTAGAAACTCCCACACTACCAAAACACAAAAAGGAAGAAATAAAATTTTTTAACAGGCCCATATNCTCTCCCTTTCTCCCAAAAACAAATAAAACATAAAAATAAATAAAAATAAAAGAGTCCTAGGCCAGATGGCTTCTCAGGGAAATTCTACCAAATATTTAAAGAAGAATTAATGCCTTTTCTTCTCAAACTTCTAAAAAATAAAAAAGAAAAGGAAGAAAAAAAAAAGAAAAAAAGTAATAGAAGGAAAACTTCCAAACTCATTCTACAAAGCCAGCATTACCAAAACAGGCAAAGACCCCCCTAAAAAGGAAAACTACAGTCCAATGTCCCTGATGTACATGGATGTAGAATTTCTCAGTAAAATACTAGCAAATGAGAATCAATAGTACATTAAAAGAATTATTCACCATGATCAATTGGGTTTATTTCTGGGCTGCTGGGCTGATTTGAAA
>NW_027527958.1:115431-120177 GCF_008692635.1 Crocuta crocuta
ATTTGATATTCACAAACCAATCAATGTGGATACCACATTAATAAAAGACAGGATAAGAACCATATGAACCTCTCAATAGATGCAGAAAGAGCATTTGACAAAATGTAGGATTTTTTTTTTTTTTTTATAAAAACCCTCAAAGAAGGTAGGGATGGAAGGAACATACTTCAACATCATAAAGGACATATGTGAAAGACCCATAGCTAATATTCTCAATGGGGAAAAACTAAGAGCTTTCCCCCTAAAGTCAGGAACATGACAAGGGATGGCATCTCACTACTGTCGTTCAACATACTACTGGAAGGCCTAGCCTCAGTAATCAGACAACAAAAAGAAATAAAAGGCATACGAATCGGCAAAGAAGTCAAACTTTCACTCTTTGCAGACGACATGATACTCTTCATGGAAAACTTGAAAGGCTCTTTTTTTTTTTTAAGTTTATGTATTTATTTGGAGAGAGAGAAAGCATAAGTGAGCACAAGTGGAGAGCCNCTACAGAGTATAAAGTTAGAGTTCTTTGGAGCCTAGCTCTGATGAGTTATTTCTAGCTAACTTGTATATCTCCTGGTTATACTGGATTCAATCTATGCCATTCTCTTGGACTTCTAGGTGGCCAACTGGACAGCATTTCAAGTCCTAGCTAATTGTTAAACCTGAAGAATGTGTAACACTTCACAAATGATCATAGGAGCAATACTAGATATTACTTAAAGCAGGCTAATTAAAGCAAACGTGCTGAGGGGTATGTTAGCAAGAATTCTAGCCTAAAAGGTAGAAGCCAAGTTATGCTCTTCAACAAATACTTATTCATCTCTTATTTTTACTTCTCCCATCAAAACAGTAAAAGGTTGACATTAGATAGCAAATATCCTTGAAGATCTAACTAATCCCTTTAATATTTACAAAATTTTTCAAGTGTCTTGGACAAAAGCTTAATTTTCAAGTCAGCCTGCAATATCCCATCAATCCACTCTTTATTCTAAAGGCATAAAGGAATTTCATAATTCAAAGGCTCTGACACACACACAAAATTTATTTCACTGAGAAACCTGTTCCTTATGCTGGATACATAAAAGATTCCATGATGCTTTAATAAAGAAAATTGTGTTCCCTCTTTCCACTTATATTAGTATTTCCAAGACATTGTCTTTTATGAGTAATGCCAAGGGGAAATTACTTTATGTCTACCCAGCAGTCCTGGGGACACGGCAAATAAGAACACAAGAAATAGATTATAAAAGCAAGATGCAAAGCGCACTGATTTCTGATTATGAGTAGAACTTATTTATAACATTTCTATCTTCCTTCCCATACACTTTTTGCCCATTCTACCTAAGCACAGAGCAGAGAGGAGAAAGCAGATGTTGATGAGGGCAGGGTACTTCACAAGTCGGATTATGCTGTGGTCTTTTCATTGGTTCTTAAACACATCCTAATGCTCTCTGACATCCCACGTCATGCTGTGTTTCCCTCTTCCTTCCCTTTACCTTGCTACAACTTACAAGACACTTTCAGGATTTTCTGCAGCAGAAAGCACTCTGGCTATACTCAAGCTAATATACTAATCACTGCAATCTATTCCTGAAACCCANATTTGGTGGGACTAGAACACTTAACACAAGACTTGTCCACTTGGCAAAATTTTAAGTATACAATACAGTATTGTTAATTGATAAAAGGACTTGAATAGACATTACTCCAAAAAAGACACACAAATGGACACAGGTATATAAAAAGGTGCTCAACATCACTAATCATCAGAGAAATGCAAATGAAAACAACAATGAAATATCACCTCACACCTGTTGGATAAGCTGTTATCAAAAAAGACAACAGATAACAAGTGTTGATGAGGATGTGGAGAAAAGGCAACCTTTAGGCATTCCTAGTGGGAATGTAAATTGGTGAAGTCACTATGGAAAACAGTATGATGAAGATTATTTAAAAAATTAAAAATACAATTACCATAAGATCAAGCAATCCCACTTTTGGAAATATATATCCAAAGTTACTGAAATCAGGATTTCAAACAAATATCTGCACTCCCATGTTCATTACAGCATTATCCACAATACCTAAGACATGGAAGCAATTTAAATGTCCATCAACAAGTGATAAGAAAATGTATATATATACAATGGAATACTATTCAGCCTTAACAAAAGAAAGAAATCCTGCCATTTTGAACCACACTGAGGAACCTAGAGGACATTATGCTAAATGAAATAAACCAGACAAAGAAAGACAAAACTATATGACCTCAGTTATATGTGGACTCTAAAATAGTTAAACTCATAGAAGCAGAGAGTAGAATAGTGGTTGCTAGGGGCTGGTGGGGAGGAAATGAGGAAATTTTAGTGAAAGCGTACTAAGTTTCAGTTTTTCAAGATGAACAAGTCCTAGTGATCTATTGTATAGCAAGTAGTCTTTAGTGGGCTTTTCAAGAAAGATAAGAGAGGAGGGCACTTGTAAGGATGAGCACTGGGTGTTATATGGAAACGAACTTGAAAATAAACTATTAAAAAAAAAAAGAAAGATAAGAGACCCCTCAAAATGTGACATTCAGATTATAGGGATTCAGTTCCACTCCACGGTTTGGCTTACTTTGATTCCTATGCAAAAACAAGACAGGAACTCCTGTAAGAGGTAGTCCAGGAAATCCCTTTCTTTGGGAGTGAAAGATACAAAGGAAGTCCTTTTAGCCCTACACATGTGCATACATATGTGCACATGCACGTGCACACACACACACACACACACACACACAAGTCCATTACTGCCCTCATTCCACTGCTTTGTAGCATCATGGCTCCCTTGTCACCCTACCCTTTGCTGCTGAACAGTTGGTTTTTATTTCACTACAGTAAAAAGTCAAAGTTTTATTACTTCCATAGCCTCCTAGCTGGTCTCTCTGATGTCACCTTTTGCCCTTACAGTATATTCTCTGCACAATAGCCTTCTAATGTTTCTTCATCTTATATAGACTAAAAGCCAAAGTCCTTGCCATGGCTTATGGGTCTTGTATGATCTTGTCTTATTTTTTAAATAAAGTTTATTTATGTATTTTGAGAGAGAGAAAGAGAGAGAGCGAGAGAGCAGGAGGGGCAGAGAGAGTGGGAGCAAGAGAGAATCCTAAGCAGGCTCTGCACTGTCAGTGCAAGGAGCCTGATGTGCAGCTCAAGCTCATGAACCCATGATATCATGACCTGAGCCAAAATTAAGAGTCAGGTGCTTAACCGATTAAGCCACCCAGGTGCCCCGTATGACCTTGTCCCTCTGTTCTTCTTTGGTTTATCTCCTACAATGTCCTCCCTTGTTCACTTTGTTCCAGTCACACTGTCTTCCTTGTTTCTCTTTCAACATGCCAGGTTCTCTTACATCATGGTTTTTGCACTTGCTATGCTTTCATACCTCTTTCAAGTCTTTGTTTAATTATATTCTAAATGAGGCCCACCCTGACTTCCATTCAGTTTACTATGGACACTATGATTAATAAACCTTACCGTGCTCCTTCTTTACCAATAATACCTAACATATAACATGCCATATATTTTTTTATTTATCATCATTTTTTCTCCTTACAATAAGGTTATGGATTTTTGTCTTGTCTTCTCTTTCATGTGCTCCAGGAGCCTAGCACATTACCTAGCACATTGTAGGTATTCAATACATATCCATTGATGAATTAATTAATGAATGAATTTTCTTTCCTAAAAGCATGTGTTTCTATGGGGATCTTGTAGAGATGAGGTGTATTCTCGGGAGACAGGGTTTAGGCATTTTTAGGGTTCCAGGAAAAAATAGCATTTTTTTATTTGAGAGAGAGAAAGAGAGTGAGAGAGAGAGAGAGAGAGAGCAGGCGCGTGCGCACAAGCAGAGGAAAGGGGCAGAGGGAGAAAGAAAATGTTAAGCAGGCTTTATCCCATGACCCTGGGACATGACCTGAGCCAAAATCAAGAGTAAGATGCTCAACTGGCTAGCCTCCCAGGCATCCCTGAAAAGCATCTTAGTATGATTCCTTAATAGCATAATATCTCAACTTGTTATCTTCACTGGGCATATAGCCTCTTTTCTAGAATTTCAGAGCAGAAAGAGCCTTATTGAACACATCCAGTTTTATCCCTTCAGATGTTACATATGATGAAACAGAGGGGGGATGAAATTTTCTACATCACCCAACAAGAGCTGACTATAAGTTTCCTGATTATTTGATGTAGTCATCAAATATTTTTTGATCACCTACTACATGCCAGGTATTATTCTAAGCAATGTAAGTACATTAGTAAACATATTAAGAGTGCTGCCCTCTTAGAGCTTACCATTTGAGTAGAGGTATTCAAATATATAGAGTAGAGGAATTCAAATGTATACAGTAGAGGGAAGACAAAAAGTATAAAGGAAGGAAGGAAGGAAGAAAGGAAGGAAGGAAGGAAGGAAGGTTGGATGGATGGATGGATAGATGGATAGATGGATAGAAAGAATATTAAAAAATAATATGTCTCAGGAAGAAAATAAAATGTGAGTAGATAATATTAAGAAGGATTTAAATTTTCAATAGGGTGTTCAGGGAATATCTCACTGAATAGGTGACATTTGAGCAATAATCTGAAGGAAGTGTGAGCAAGTCTTGTAGACAATTGGAGGAAGAACATTCAAAATAGAGGGAGGAGCAAATGCAAAGACCTTGAGGTGGAAGTTTGCCCAGTGTATTCAAGGAATAATAAATAGGCCATTCTGGCTACAGTG
>NW_027527958.1:120202-132759 GCF_008692635.1 Crocuta crocuta
GTGGCTGGAGTGGAGAGATGAAGAGAGAAGATTAATAAAAAATAAGTTTAAAGAGGAAACAAAGGGAAGTGGACTAGATAGTATATGGCCCTCCTAGGATATTTTGGTTTTCACCTTAAATGATATGTGGAAGTATTGCATGATTTTGAGTAGAATGGTGATTTAATCTAACATTTTAGGATTATTCTAGCAGCTCTGTAAAGAATAATTTGAAGGAACTGAGGGCTGATGGGGGTGGGGGAGAGGGGAAGGGGGGTGATGGGCATGGAGGAGGTCACTTGTGGGGATGAGCACTGGGTGTTATATGGAAACCAACTTGACAATAAAATATTTAAGAAAAAGAATAACTTGAAGGGCAACAGAAGTAAGATGAAATTCAGTATCATTCATGATCCAAAACTCTCAAAAAGCTAGAAACAGAAGGGAATTTTATCAATTGATAAAGAACATTTGTGAAAAATCTACATCTAGAACCATGCTTTCTGATGAAAGTCTATTTCTTCCTAAGATCATGAACAAGACAGTGATGTCCACTCTCCCTTATTAAACATTTTCCTGAAGATTTTAACCAGTATAAGAAGGAAAGCAATGGGAAGTAACTGCTAAGTGGTATGGAGTTTCTTCTTAAGAACAACTGAAGTATTCTGAAATTATATATTAGTGATGGCTGTACAGCTCTTTAAATATACTGGAGAACATTTAGTTGTATACTTTAAAAGGGTAAATTATATGACAGTGAGTCATATTTCAGTAAAGCTGTTTAAAAATTTAGGCAAGCGAAACGTTAAAGACATAAAAAATGGAAAGCAAGAAATAAGACTGTCTTTAATAGCAAATAGCAGGTTTTAGATATTCTGTTTATAGAAGTTTTAACATNTAAATAAATAAATGTACATAAATAAATAAAGTGGTACTGCAGTGGCTGAGAGATGGGCTAGATGGGGGACGTGTATTAAGGAGGGTACTTGTTATAACAAGCACTGGGTGTTGTATGTAAGTGATCACTTAATTCTACTCCTGAAACTAATATTGCATTGTATGTTAACTAGAATTTAAGTATTATTCATTGGAAAAAAAAGATTCTCTCCAAATTGGTCAATAAATTCAAAATATTCCTTATCAAAAGCTTTTCTCTTTGTAAAATTAGCAAACGGATCCTAAAAGTTACACAGGAATACAAACGAACTAGAATAGCCAAACCATATTTAAATAGGAAAAAGACCTGATTACTTTCACTTCCCAATTGCAAAGCATACCAATAAGCTACAGTAATCAATACAGCATGGGTTGGTCTAAAGATAAACAATATAGATCAAAGGAAAGAATAGAAAGTGCAGAGATGAACTTCCACATTTATGGTCAACTGACTTTTACCAAGGACCAAGGGAACTCAATACAGAAAAAAATAGCCTTTTCAATAAATGGTGTTGGGAGAATTTGAAATCTATGTGCAAAAAAAAGAACATAGAGTCTTACTTTATAACATAAACAAAAGTTAATTCCAATGGAACACAGACCAAAATTTAAGAGCTAAATCTTCTTAAAAACATTATAGTAGAAAATCGTTGTAAACTTGAGTCAGTCAAAATTTCTTAGAATACCAGAAATGTGAGCTTTAAAATAAGGAGGGTCTTCCAAAAACCAAAATTAGAACTACTCTATGATCCAGCAATTGAATTATTAGGTGTTTACCCAAAGGATACAAAAATACAGATTTGAAGGGAGGGACATGTGCACCCAATGTTTATAGCAGTGCTATCAACAATAGCCAAACTATGGAGAGAGCCCAAGTGTCCATCAACTGATGAATGAATAAAGAAGATGTGGTACAGATATACAATGGAATATTACTCAGCCACCAAAAATAATGAAATTTTGCCATTTGTAATAACGTGGATGGAACTAGAGGGTATTATGCTAAACGACATATGTCAGTCGGAGAAAGACAAATACTGTGTGATTTCACTCATATGTGGAATTTAAGAAACAAAACAGACAAACATATAGGAAGTGGGGGGAAGAGAAGAGAAGGAAACAAACTACAAGAGACTTTTAATGATGGAGGGATGTGGGTGAGAAATGGGCTAGATTGGTGAAGGGTATTAAGGAGGGCAATTATGAACCCTAGGGGTTGTATGTAAATGACAAATCACTGAATTCTATTCCTGAAACCAATATTGCACTGTATGTTAACTAAAATTTAAATAAATTAATAAAAATTTTAAAAATTAAAATTAAAAGTANAGTTAATAAGGACATAAAAAGATATTCAACATCATCAGTCATTAGGGGAATGCAAATTAAAATCACAATGAGATATTGCTACATGTGTATTAGAATGGCTAAAATAAAAAAGACTGACAACATAAACTGTTTGCAAGAATTTGGAAAAAATGGAACCTCATAAATCACTGGTGGAAATGTATAATGCTAAGGAACATTTTGGAAAACATTTTGGCAGTTTCTTAAAAAGTTAAATATATATTTCTTATAAAATCCTGTGGTTCCACTCTAATTGTCCATTATCCAAGATAAATAAAAATATATGTCTACAGAAAGACCTGTTCATAGCAGAATTATTTATGAGAGCCAAAAGATAGAAACAAAATGTCTATCAAATAATGAATGAAGAAAATGTGGTATATTTGCACAAAAGAATATTAGTCATCAGCGAAAAGGAACAAGGACAACAGAATAGGTGACTCAAGTGAAAGTAGCAGACACAAAAAGCCACATATTGTATGTTTCCATTCACATTAAGTATCCAGGAAAGGCAAATCTTTGGAGACAGGAAGTAGGTTAGTGGTTGCCTGGGGCTGAAGTTGATAATGGATAGTGACTGCTANACACTTAAATCATAAATTTTATAATATGTAAACAATAGTTCAAAAAGAGTTCTTATAAAATAAAAAAAGCAAGAGAGGCATTATAGTATAGCCTTTAAGAGTATAGATTCCGAATCCAGATTTATAACGTATACAACCCACTCTACCTCTTAGTAGCTATGTGCAAGTTATTTCAGCTCTCTGTGCCTTTTTAGCTTATATTTTATAAATGCCAATTAAAGCTCTAAAACTGGATAGTGTTATGAAGGGAGACAAGGACTCCAAGGCCTTCAAGACAAGGACTGAGATTCAGAGTGCAATAACTACATTAATGTCTTTTACACTGAATCCTAACACCAGTGATTGTTAGTATCTCATCAATTTCCTACAGTATGCACTACCCATGGGTAATATAAATTTTACCTCTGGGGCGCCTGGGTGGCTCAGTCAGCTAAGCATCCAACTTCAGCTCAGGTCATGATCTCACGGTTTGTGGCTTTAAGCCCTGCGTCAGGCTCTGTGTTGACAGCTTGGAGCCTGGAGCCTGCTTCTGATTCTGTGTCTCCCTCTTTTTCTGCCTCTGCCTCTGCCTCTGTCTCTGTCTCTCTTTCGCAAAAATAACCATTAAATTTTTTTCAAAATTACCTCTGGCAGAAGGTATGTATATCAGAATGTCAAAATGGTAAGGGGGCATGAAATAAGGAGGTAAACAATGGGCTGAATATGGTAGTTTGAAAATGTACTCCAATGATTAAGCTATGCCATCTCATTAAGAATCCCTACTACTGACTTAAAGCCACTGAATAAATAGTTTCTTTTTTACTCCCTTGGAACTGAGACAAATATGTGACTTGGTTATCTGGTGTGTTATCTCATCCCATTGGAATTATGAAATTGAAATTACATTTTCAAAATGAGCACATATATCAGAGATTATTCTTACCATGCCATTTGCTGATTATTTTTATTCTATCATTGATACAATAGAAGTGTTTGTTTTATATTTATTAGATAGTACTTTGCATTTTTAGGATTTTTTTTGGTACATGTATCTTGTCTCCTGAACTAGACTGAATACCACATGTAAGTCATTTGCTTTTACACGGGAATGTATCCCATGCATTAATGCGAAAAGAAAAAATTTCCAACTCAGAAGCTACTTAATCTATGTTCTCAGTGCCCATTTGCCTTTGACTTGGGGATAGTGATCCTCTTGGAAAATGAGACTCTGGTCTTCATACCTTGATACTATCTCTCACTTTACTAAGCTGCTTGCCCATTTCTTTACCCTTCTACTACTTCAACATCTAGAACACATTCCTTACCTAGAAAATTGTGGAGCTATACACATAACATCTATACACCTCAAAATATGAATGTGATGCCTCAATTAAAAAGTTTTAAAAATTATAAAATGAATATGAACCAAAATGAATCACGAGTTCTTAAAAACTGGCACACAGAAAACCATCAAATTACTTCTGTATTTTTGCATATAGAATACTATTTTTTTGAAGCAGAGGAATAACATAGGAAAAAATTCTAAAGAGTTCCTGAACTAACTGAAGTCCTAAAGGTTAAAACTTAAATTTTATTGAGTATATGCACTCATTGTTCAGTGAGACTGTCAGCATGTTAAGAGTAATAAAGGAATGAGAAGCTTAAATTTAGTAGGGCACAAAGGCCTTTGGAGCTCAGTATGAGTCCTGCTGTAAGCAGTATGTCACCTGGGCTTTTTAGAAATGGAATAATCTGTTCTGAATTCTGAGGAATGTTCTTTCTAAAAACCAAAGGGTAGAAAACACTTAAGAAGTGGTTAAGGTGCTAGCCAGGCTCTTTCTATGACAATGGAGTTAAGGGCAGTAGGTGAGATTTATGATGAAAAAGAAAAAATAGTAAATCATTACTAGCTATTATTAGCAGAGGATGAGCCATTTCAAATATACCACCACCAAACACCCAAACCAAGCAGCATATTAGTCATAAGAATGCCAGTTGTCTGCAGGCTTACCATTAAATCCTTGAACTATAGGCAAAAAGCTTTAGTACAGTGGAATACCCTTGGGCCTCCTAATTGCAAGACCACCAGTTTGGCAGTACATTTAGCCTTTCTAGGGAGCACATCAAAGTTTTAACAATTACTTCAGACATGTAGCTCCAGACTCATTTTCTGACATTCACACTTTTCCCTACTCTCTAGCCATCTGCAAATATGTGTGATTTCACCAAACAAAGCTCTCATATTTCTGTCTTTGCACACATTGTTTTTTTTTTTACACCTTAAATGCCATTTCCCTTGGTATGTGCAACAAATTTCCTTCAAGTCCTTGCTTAAATATTATCTCTTCCATGATGCTTTTTATGTGTGCTATAAGCGTAGTGAGTTCTCCAGCTCACATAAATCCCAGAGCGCTTTAGGCAAACACCTCAGGCCTTAGCACTGTTGAAATGACTTTCTAGGCTCAAGATGGAGCTCCTTCTGCTTGGGGTGCCATGTCAACAAACTGAAACTTAGATAACTTTTGTGTTCCTGTAAATATTCTACTTGGCCAGAAACACTGTATATCCAGTCAGCCAATCCCTAAACGCAAAGCCAACTCTGGGCCTTTTCATCCCAAACAAGGTTGACTATGTGGTCCCACCCAAGCAGATATTTTCTATTTTTCTCTTCCTAGTTCTTTATTGTTTATCATATGAAAGCTTTCTATTTCTACCACATTTTGAAAAAGTGAGACTGTCCACTTCATGAAGTGAAATAAAGTTTGTTATTATTACCTAAATTGTTTTCTTTAATAATTTTTAACAGCACATAAAATTATCATTATCTGTTTACATGTCTTGTCTTCTGAACAGGATTGTGAGTAACTTGAGAGAAAGATCTCTATTTGTCATTGTAAGTAATCCTATTCCTACTATGGTTGTTAGCCCACAGGAGATAGGCAATAAATGCTTCTCGACTTTATAAATATTTCTGCAAGACAGAGCAGTTATTTTCAGTCCTGTTTCCCAGAACAAATTGGGGCCCAGAGAGGAGAAATGCCTTGTTCATGGTTACATGCTGATATGGACCAAAATTGGGACTCTTAGCCAGAGCTCTTAATTCCTACTCTAAAGTTTATCTCACTATAACATACAGTCNATAAAATAAAATGGCTTGGTTCTTTACAACTACAGATACTCTTCAAGTGATCTGTAAATTATTACCACCCTTGTGTTAGAATGAGCTTTTTAAACAGACTCAATCTGTCTGGAGATCAGTTTATTCTCAAAGGCAATTCTTGTTATTTCAAGACCCTGATTTTCCTCTTGAAGCTGACCACTTGGGAATACATTCTTCCTTTCTTCCTTCCAGCTCAATGCCAGTTCCCCTGTAAAGCCCTCTCATATCTGGATCCATGCTTCTAAGTCATAATGAAGCCTGTACTTTTTAGTTCACAGCACTTCATTGTTGGCTTTTGTGAAAATTTCATTATGCCTCATAGTACTATGAATAATGTCCTATCTTTCCTGCTAGGATATGAGCTATTCGAGGATAGGGATTATTACCACAGAGAGTACACTGCATAATTTGTGATTGACTGGGGACTTGTACTATTGCTTCTCACCTCATTGTAAGCTTTCTCAGAGCCCAAAATGAGTCACTCTATATCTTCTATGCTCTTACTTCTGTTCATTAGAGTGATGCTCACTAACTGTGGTTCTGAGTCAGCTTGTAGCTTAATGAAATAGGAACTGCAGGTGGAATCCCCTAGAGCAAAAGCCATTGCAAAAAAAAGAACTGTGTGAAACAAAGCTATCAGCGCTTGGTTTATTTAATTATATTAAATTCTACACAGCTAACATTGTGACCCAAATGCCCTCCCTGGTTCCTGGTCATTTCAGAGGCAATCTCTATAATAAAGATTCATGTGCAAGCTATTTGCATCTAAACTAGGAAGAGACTAGCTTTACTGTTAACATTTCCACAATTTATCTTTGAAATAATCTGTCTTTGGAACAATCCAAGTACATTTGCAAAACTGACCCAATCATACAAATCAAAGAACAAAGGAAGTCATGAAGCTCTGAATATTACAGTACGCATATTTTAATTGCTTCAAAAATGCCACTTTCTTCTCAATGATACATCATAGAGAAGTGAGTTCTTATTTTCTTTAATTTTCAGCTAAATGTGGGATACTATTACTGTGTAGCTTAACACAAAAAGATACTTTGTGCAATGTATCCAATTTTATAAAATTTCACTGTGTCAAAGTTCTGAGTTTAAGACCTGAATTTCCAACTGCAGCTTGTCATGTCCACTTCAGACTCATTATATTTAAACTCTTTATCTCCTACATTCCTTTCTTAGAGGAAGTGGTAGGATGTAGTGGAGGGAATAGCGTTTGCTTTAACCTAAAAGTGACTTGGATTTTTGTACCAGCTCTGCCACTTAATAGTGGTGTGACTTTGACTATATTGAAGCTTCAGTTTACTAATCAAAGAAGTGGAGATTATTAAAATAAAAACCTCCAAAGTGGACATGTGATAGGATATATATCAAGCAATTCATAAGGCTTATCATATTTATTCCCCACAATAGCCTTATGAGACAGGCATTGTTATGATTCACTTCATTTTACAGATGAAGGACCAGAAGTAGTCTTACTGCAGAACCTACCTTCCTAATCACAATGCTGCATGCATTGCACAATGCACAATCACTGCCATGAGAAATGAGATAAATATGAGTGAAGCACCTAGCACATCACCTGGAATATAGAAAATCCTAAATAAGTGTAGATTCTCTAAACACACTTTCCTCTGTATAAAGTGTCTGCTGCTTCTTCTACATTGCTTTTTAAAAATAATAGCACTGGGGCACCTGGATGGCTCAGTCGGTTAAGCATCCAACTTGGGCTCAGGTCACGATCTCGCAGTCCGTGATTTCGAGCCCCGCGTCGGGCTCTGTGCTGACTGCTAGCTCAGAGCCTGGAGCCTGCTTCGGATTCTGTGACTCCCTCTCTCTCTGACCCTCCTCTGCTCATGCTGTCTGTCTGTCTGTCTGTCTGTCTCTCTCTCTCTCTCAGAAATAAATAAAAACAAAGAAACAAACAAAATAATAGCACCACAATCTTCTCAGTATCCAATATTCATTCTTAATATTCCCTCTTACTCATTACCCCATATCTAGTTGAACACCAAGTTCTTTTGAAAGCCTGTACTTTCTTTTCCACTCTTACTTTTTGCTACTTTTGCTTCATCCCTGAACAGTCTTTCCTGGATTATAAAATGGTCAACTAACTGGTATCCCTGCATCCAGCTGATTCTCCAGAGTACAATCTGACATTTCAATAATAATAAAAACTCTGGAATTGGCAGAGAACTGTCAGCTATTCACCAAATCCATTTTCACTTTTACTTGGGAACATAGCAGTATTGCTTTTCTTAGCCTCCCTTGCAGTTAGGCAAGTCCATGTGACCTCATTCTAGTCAAAGGACTATCAGTAGAAATAGGTATGCCACTCAAGACCCAGATTTTTTAAAAAATAGTTCATTGTCAAGTTGGTTTCCATATAACACCCAGTGCTCATCCCCACAAGTGCCCTCCACCCAGATTTTAAACACCTCCCACATACAGTCCTGAATGCTCTTTCATCTTCTACTTACTTGATACAAAGAAGCACAGTGATCTTGGAAATCATGTATTGAATATGGCAGAGACACCGGATGAAAGGAGCTTGGGTCCCTGAAACACTACTTAGGAATGAACCATTTGCCACTGAGGAACACCTGCTTTATAATTTAAGAAGCAAGAAATATGCTTCTATCAGGTTTAAACTATTGTACATTTTGGGTTCAGCAAATTGTAACACAAATGATCTGGTTATGCTACTCCATTTTTAAAAAAATCAGTACTGCTTCCCTATAAGTACAGGATGTATATATTCTGTATCACTTCCAGATTATTGTCCCTCATCTATTATGCAGAAATCCTTCCAAATAGATATGCTATTTGGCTATATTTACCATTACCCCTCCTTATCACTGCCATTTTCCAAAAAAACTTATTTATTTCTCCACATTCAATAGGAATGTTAATACTTGGATTATTATCATTTTTTCTAACCCTTAGTACTTTCATTATCCCAGGAGACTTCTTTACTTATTGGTAGTACTCATACAACATCCTGACCTTCACCAACTTCCAATCAGGTACCAAATACAACCAATACTACATATTGTATATCCATATTCTTCTTCAAAACCTTTTTAGTGGAAAAAGCAGTAGTTTGAGACAGACTTGCATTTGTCTAATAAGTGCATCATCTTGGGCAAGTCATTTTTATTTTTCAAGCTGCACTTTCTGGATCAGTTCAATACGGATAATAATGCCTATATTGAATAGTTTTTGTGGAGATTAGAGATGTTTTACATAAAGTGTCTGGCACATAGTAGGTGTTCAACACAATAGTTGTTATTAATATTATTGTTAGAGTATAGTTCATATATAGAGCTCATCTTCATCCTTGCCTTCTTCCAATCTACCTTTCACATTGTTCCCAGAGTGATCTGTCTACAATGCAAATCTGTGTTATTCCCTTGTAATAAACTCTTTAATGGACCCCTATCAATTTTATGCCAATGTAGCTCATAAGTATCACTCTCCATCCCATTACGCTGCACATTACTTTATGGTCCTGTCATACTGAATTTCTTTTCATTTCTTTAGTGTATCATTACTACTTTCCCCACCTCTTCCCCCTGAACTTCATACTGGCTATACTCTCTCTAGAACATTCCCTCCCTATCTTTTAGTCTAATTTATCTCTACATATCTTTTAAGTCTCAGTTTAAAAGTGATTTACTCTGAAATTCATTGTAGAAATTCCCCCACAGACTCACTTCTTTGTCCCTGCTAGATGCATCCATAGCACTCTATATTTCCCTTATCATAGCACTTATTCTGGTATCATTATGGTTTGTTTTACCCACTAGAATGTAAGCTGTATGAGAGCAGAGACCACATCTATTTTTGTTCACCACTTTATCCCTAGTGCCCAGAATACTTTTTGAGTCTCATTATACCCTCTAGAAATACTTTTGGAAGAATAAATAAATGAAAGCTCTAACAAAAGACATGAATTTTCTGATGCATGATGTCAATTCAATAATACCTGTCTTTGTGCATGCTATTTCCTATGCCTGGAATACCCCCCTTATAGCTCACCTCATCTCTCATCTGTTTGATAGTTACCTATACCTCCTTCAAGATTCAAGATATAGGATTAGTTGGCTCCTTTTTACAACTTTCCTTGATGCCTCTACATGATTTTGGATGTTCCTCACCCTATGATTCCATCACATTTCACACCTCCCTTGGCTTAAGGGCTTTTACATTATTTTGCAGCTCTCTGTACAAATGTCTGCTTTAACTACTAGACTGTAAGGTGATTTCGAGCATGAAATGTGTCTTATGTATCTCTGTAGCTCAGCACATGTCTGAAAGCCTTAAACATAATAAGTACTCATAAATGTGTTGAATGAATGATTCAAGTCAATGGGATAAAATCTAGTTAAATTCAATAGGTACTTGTCCCTCCTACTCAAATAATCAGTGGAACTTGTTTTTACTGCATTATATATTATGCAACATTTACATATAATATGTATAAAGAAAAATACAATGAACATGTTTACCCATATCTGCTTTAATAAGGGTCATTAATAGAAATGAATTATCCTATATATCTATGTCTAAAAAAAGGAAAATACGTCATAAATGTATGTATTATCCTGATCTGTGTTCTGTTCATTTTCGCTGTACTGTTTTAATTTTAGTATGTATGCTGCTGAAGCAAGCAGCAGGTAATGAGCTTTGGCCTCCATTTTTATTTTTATCCTGAGGTTCCAAGATGAAGGTTTCATTCTAAATTGCCCTAGTTACATAGCTATTCAATCTTTGGTCAGATTTTTCTGAAGCTTACCCTCTGTAGTTTTCTTTTTTTTTTGTTTTTTATTTTTTTAACATTTTATTTATTGAGAGACAGAGAGAGCATGAGCATGGGAAGGGCAGAGAAAGGAGAAGACACAGAATCCGAAGCACGCTCCAGGCACCAAGCTATCAGCACAGAGCCTGACACAGGGCTCAAACTCAGGAACAGCGATATCATTACCTGAGCCAAAATAGAACGCTCAACCAAATGAGCCACCCAGCCGCCCACCCTCTGTAGTTTTCCATGGAATCAGGATAAGATCTCCAAGGGTCATAATAATAATAATAATAATACTTTAGAATAACACTTCCTGAAAAATTTTAAGTGTTCTTTTAGACCTTATCTAATTTGCACTTTTCATGTGTCTGCAAGACAGGCAGCAGCTACATTATTATCAGAATAAGACAGCAGATAATTTGTGTCTTGCAAAAGGTCACTAGATGAATAAATTGTAGGACCATATAACAAGCTTTAATATTTTCAGTTTTGAAAACCTAGGTCTCCCTCCAGACCCACCCTCCTGGGTCCAAAGTGAATCATTTACTATGTAAGGTAACCAATAGCTTTATAATGCTTCTGAACTACTGTACTTCAGAATAAACACACAGGCATTACACATAGATTCCTATTTTATCAAACTCCATTTTCTTGTCCAATTCAGGCTGGGATGAAGGACTTAATGGTCATCTTCTACTCATTCATATTTATTTTCTGGTGACTAATCCTTTGATATGCTTCATCTGCTGCCCTCATCAATCTTTATATCTCATCATATTTCTATCTTCTTCATATTTCAACATTCCTATCTTCCCCTCTCCTTTCTTCTTTTTTTTTCTATCGCTCCTCCAAAACTCAAACCTATACTCTATACTCTTNTTCATTCATTCTCTAGTCTTCCTCCTCAATCTCTATGTGTTGATTTTATTTCCTGCTCCTCACTTTCTCTTCATTTTCTCATGGATTTTTACCCACCCACACCAACTAACTCATTCCACAATCTCCTCCTCTGTTAATATATAGTCTGCTTCATTCTTTCCACAACTGTAAACACTCCCACCTCCTCTTCAAACTCTTCTCTTTTATACACTTTGTTACAAGTATTTCACTCTTATATTTCTCCACGTATGCTCTATTTTATCCAAATTCTCCTTCATACATTATAACTATTCATGTTTCTTCTCTGTCCTATCCTCCCCACCTCCTTTTCAACATTTATATCTAACCTCTTGTCCTTTTATGTAGTGTGAGAAGAGGTGTCCCTCTTCCTTTTCAAGTAAAACTTTCACAGTAATTTTAATACCATCCTCCTTCTGATTTTGTCTGGGAATTTGATGTCAGCAAAAACCCATTTCTACTATATCTTCAGTCTTTGTCTCTCTGATGTCCACTTTCTGCTATCTCACAAATAAGTGCCAGTCCCTACATTTAAAAAAGCAACTATTTACTTTACCCCAAATGTATCTATTATATATTCATTACTTTCATTTTCAAATAAGGTCTCAGAAAGTATTTTGTTTACTATCTTCACTACTTCTATGCCAACTCCTAAAAACTCACTGGTACACTAAACAATACATTGAAACAGTGTATGTGAAGACTGCCAATGTCTTCTATGTTGCCAAACCTAACACATTTAATCCTCTATATTCTTGATCTCTTTGTAATAACCAAAAATGTTGTAAAAATGTATAAATAATAGTAAAGAGGATGAACTTGCAGCCAAACTGCCAGAGTATGAATGCTGGTTCAACCATTT